>NC_052044.1:1238524-1316146 GCF_015832195.1 Motacilla alba alba | reverse complement strand
AGAACGACCTGGAATTGATTTTCCTGGGATTTATTCCCCAAAAAAAGAAATTAAATGGGAATAAACCCCTGGAGCCTCAGCCCAGAACGTCCTGGAATTGTTTTTCCTGGGATTTATTCCCCAAAAAATGAAATAAAATGGGAATAAACCCCTGGAGCCTCAGCCCAGAACAGCCTGGAATTGTTTTTCCTTTTCTTTCAGGATTTATCCCAAAAAAACCCCCCAAAAAACGGGAATAAACCCCTGGAGCCTCAGCCCAGAATGGCCTGGAGTTGTTTCTCCAGATTTTCCTGGGATTTATCCCAAAAAATAAAGGAATTAAATCTGGATAAAACCCCTGGAGCCTCAGCCCAGAACAGCCTGGAATTGTTTTCCCTGGGATTTATCCCAAAAAAAATGAAATAAAATGGGAATAAAACCCCTGGAGCCTCAGCCCAGAACGTCCTGGAGTTGTTTTTCCAGCTTTCCCTGGGATTTATCCCAAAACTAAAGGAATTAAATCTGGATAAAAGCCCTGGAGCTCCATCCCAGAATATCCTGGAATTGTTTTCCCTGGGATTTATCCCAAATAATTAAAATAAAATGGGAATAAAAGCCCTGGAAATTTGCCTGGAATTGTTTTTCCTGTCCCCCAAAAAAATGGAATAAAACAGGAATAAAACCCCTGGAGCCTCAGCCCAGAACGGCCTGGAATTGTTTTCCCTGGGATTTATCCCAAAAAAAATGAAATAAAATGGGAATAAACCCCTGGAGCCTCAGCCCAGAACAGCCTGGAATTGTTTTTCCTTTTCTTTCAGGATTTATCTCAAAAAAATTAAAATAAAACGGGAATAAAACCCCTGGAGCTTCACCCAGAAGGTCCTGGGATTGTTTTTCCAGCTTTCCCTGGGATTTATCCCAAAAATAAAGGAATAAAACGAGGATAAAAGCCCTGGAGCCTCAGCCCAGAACGTCCTGGAGTTGTTTTTCCTGGGATTTGTCCCCAAAAAAATGAAATTAAATGGGAATAAAAGCCCTGGAAATTTGCCTGGAATTGTTTTTCCTGTCCCCCAAAAAAATGGAATAAAACAGGAATAAAACCCCTGGAGCCTCAGCCCAGAACGGCCTGGAATTGTTTTCCCTGGGATTTATCCCAAAAAAAATGAAATAAAATGGGAATAAACCCCTGGAGCCTCAGCCCAGAACAGCCTGGAATTGTTTTTCCTTTTCTTTCAGGATTTATCTCAAAAAAATTAAAATAAAACGGGAATAAAACCCCTGGAGCTTCACCCAGAAGGTCCTGGGATTGTTTTTCCAGCTTTCCCTGGGATTTATCCCAAAAATAAAGGAATAAAACGAGGATAAAAGCCCTGGAGCCTCAGCCCAGAACGTCCTGGAGTTGTTTTTCCTGGGATTTGTCCCCAAAAAAATGAAATTAAATGGGAATAAAAGCCCTGGAGCTTTGCCCAGAACATCCTGGAATTGTTTTTCCAGCTTTTCCTGGGATTTATCCCAAAAATAAAGGAATTAAATCTGGAGAAAAACCCTGGAGCTCCATCCCAGAACATCCTGGAATTGTTTTCCCTGGGATTTATCCCAAATAATTAAAATAAAATGGGAATAAAAGCCCTGCAGCTCCATCCCAGAACAGCCTGGAGTTAAATTAAATGAGGATAAACCCCTGCAGCTCCATCCCAGAATATCCTGGGATTGTTTTTCCAGCTTTTCCTGGGATTTATCCCAAAAATAAAGAAATAAAACGAGGATAAAAGCCCTGGAGCCTCAGCCCAGAACGTCCTGGAGTTGTTTTTTCCTGGGATTTGTCCCTGAAAAAATGAAATTAAATGGGAATAAAAGCCTGAACTTCATCCCAGAACAGCCTGGAGTTGTTTTTCCAGCTTTTCCTGGGATTTATCCCAAAGAAATGAAAATTAAATGGGAATAAAACCCTGGAACTTCATCCCAGAACAGCCTGGAGTTGTTTTTCCTGGGATTTATTCCCCAAAAAATGAAATTAAATGGGAATAAACTCCTGGAGCCTCAGCCCAGAACGTCCTGGAATTATTTTCCTTTTTTTTTTCAGGATTTATCCCAAAGAAATGAAAATAAAACGGGAATAAAACCCCTGGAACTTTGCCTAGAATGTCCTGGAATTGTTTTTCCTTGGATTTATTCCCCAAAAAAAATGAATTAAAATTGGAATAAACCCCTGGAGCTTCACCCCAATTAATAGCTCGTTAATAACTAATTAATAGCTCATTAAAAACTAATTAATAGCTCATTAATAACTAATTAATAGCTCATACCAGCTCTGTCATGAGCAACTAATTAATAACAAGTATTTCATTAGTATTTTATATATAGTAAATAATTAGTGTCTCATTAATCACTAATTAATATCTCATTAACGAGCAGTAGTCAATGAATAGCTCATTAACAACAATTAATGGCTTATTAATAGGTCATTACTATAAAATTAATAATTAATTAGTAACTTAATAACACTCAATTGATACATCATTAATAGCTAATTAATATCAAATTAACAACCAATTAATGCCCAATAATAACCCAATAATTACCAGTCAATAGCAAATTAATATCCAATTAGTGGCAATTAATAACTAATCAATAATAATTAATAGATAATTAACAGACAATTACCAAGTAATGGTTCATTAATAACCATTTAATAGCCAATTAATAACAGTTTAATAGCCAATTAATAATTGATTAAGATGCAATTAGAACCAATTAATAGCAATCAATAGCTCATTAATAACCAATGGCTGATTAGAGCCCCCATCAGCCGCTGCCCTTTCCCTGCAGATCCCAAAATTCCCCCGGGATCGGATCCAGAAAATCCCAAAAAATCCCCAAATTCCCTGAAAATCCCCAAAAATCCCCGAAATTCCCTGAAGATCCCAAACATTCCCCAAAAATCCCCAAATACCCTGAAAATCCCAAAAAATCCCAGAAATTCCCTGAAGATCCCAAACATTCCCCAAAGATCCCCCAATTTCCCTGAAAATCCCCAAAAATCCCCGAAATTCCCTGAAGATCCCAAACATTCCCCAAAAATCCCCCAAATTCCCTGAAAATCCCCCCCAAAAAATCCCCCAAAATTCCCAAAAATCCTAAAAAATCCTAAAAATTCCCCCAAAATCCCAGAAATCCTTGGGAATGTCCCAGGAATTTGGGGGTTCCCAGGGTCGGATTTTGGGGTCGGATTCGGGGTTCCCCGTGTCGGATTTGGGGTTCCCGAGCTGATTTTTGGGGTTCCCAGATTTAAATCCAGGGTTCCAGGTTTGGATTTTGGGGTTCCAGGTCGGATTTGGGGTCCCAGAGTTGGATTTTTTTTTTTTTTTGGGTTCCCAGTGTCAGATTTGGGGTTCCTGATTTTGATTTGGGGTCAGATTTGGGCTTCCAGGTCCGATTTTGGAGCTCCCAGATCTGAATTTTGGGGGTTCCTGATTTTGATTTGGGGTTCCCAGGTTTGGATTTGGGGGTTCCAGGTCGGATTTGGGGTTCCCAGATTTGGATTTGGGGGTTCCAGGTCGGATTTGGGGTCCCAGTGTGGGATTTGAGTTCCTGTGTCAGGTTTGGGGTCCCGTGTGGGGTTTGGGGTGCCGGTGTCAGGTTTGTGGTGCCGTTTGGGTTTTGGGGTTTGGGTTTTGGGGTGCCGGTGTCAGTTTCGGGGTGCCGTGTGTTTTGGGGTGCCGTGTGGTTTTGGGGTGCTGTTTGGGTTTTGGGGTGCCGTGTGGGTTTTGGGGTGCCGTGTCACTTTTGGGGTGCTGTGTGGGTTTTGGGGTTTGGGTTTTGGGGTGCCGTGTGGGTTCAGGGTGCCGGTGTCAGTTTTGGGGGGCCGTGTGGTTTCGGGGTGCTGTTTGTGTTTTGGGGTGCTGTGTGGTTTCGGGGTGCCGTGTGGGTTTTGGGGTTTGGGTTTTGGGGTGCCGTGTGGTTTCGCGGTGCTGTTTGTGTTTTGGGGTGCTGTTTGGGGTTTCGGGGTGCTGTTTGTGTTTTGGGGTGCCGTGTGGTTTCGGGGTGCCGGTGTCATTTTTGGGGTGCCGTGTGGTTTTGGGGTGCCGTGTGTTTTGGGGTGGTGTTTATGTTTTGGGGTGCTGTTTGTGTTTTGGGTTTTGGGGTGCTGTTTGTGTTTTGGGGTGCCGTGTGGTTTCGGGGTGCCGGTGTCATTTTTGGGGTGCCGTGTGGGTTTCGGGGTGCCGTTGTCAGTTTTGGGGTCCCAGGTCAGTTTCGGGGTGCCGTGTGTTTTGGGGTGCCGTGTGTGTTTCGGGGTGCTGTTTGTGTTTTGGGTTTTGGGGTGCTGTTTGTGTTTTGGGGTCTCAGGTCAGTTTTGGGGTGCCGTGTGTGTTTCGGGGTGCCTCTGGGCGCTCGGTTCCCGACCCGGGGCTCTGGGCTCTTGCAGGGCCGGGGCCGCCATGGACATCGAGGACTGCAACGCGCGCTCCTACATCACCGGTGAGCGCTGGATTTCCGGGATTCCCCCATTTTCCATGGATTCCCCCCATTTTCCCTGGATTTTCTGGGATTTTCCCTGGATTCCCCCCATTTTCCCGGATTTCCCCCCCATTTTCCCTGGATTTTCTGCGATTTTCCCTGGATTTCCCCCCATTTTTCCTGGATTTCCCCAGTTTGCCCTGGATTTCGATGGATTTTCCCTGGATTTTCTGGGTTCTCCCCCATTTTCCCTGGATTTCCCTGCATTTCCCCCATTTTTCCTTGGATTTCCCCCCTTTTTTCCTGGATTTCTTCCATTTTCCCTGGATTTTCCTGGATTTCCCCCATTTTTCCTTGGATTTCCCCCCTTTTTTTCCTGGATTTTCCCCAATTTTCCCTGGATTTCCCCCATTTTTCCTGGATTTTCCTGGATTCCCCCCATTTTCCCTGCATTCCCCCCATTTTCCCTGGATTTTCCCCCATTTTCCCTGGATTTTCTGGGATTTTCCCTGGATTTCCCCCCATTTTCCCGGATTTTCCCCCCATTTTCCCTGGATTTTCTGCGATTTTCCCTGGATTTCCCCCCATTTTTCCTGGATTTCCCCAGTTTGCCCTGGATTTCGATGGATTTTCCCTGGATTTTCTGGGTTCTCCCCCATTTTCCCTGGATTTCCCTGCATTTCCCCCATTTTTCCTTGGATTTCCCCCCTTTTTTTCCTGGATTTCCTCCATTTTCCCTGGATTTTCCTGGATTTCCCCCATTTTTCCCTGGATTTCCCCCATTTTTCCTGGATTCTCCCCATTTTCCCGGATTTTCCCCCCATTTTCCCTGGATTTTCTGCGATTTTCCCTGGATTTCCCCCCATTTTTCCTGGATTTCCCCAGTTTGCCCTGGATTTTGATGGATTTTCCCTGGATTTTCTGGGTTCTCCCCCATTTCCCCTGGATTTTCCTGGATTTCCCCCATTTTTCCTTGGATTTCCCCCCTTTTTCCCTGGATTTCCCCCATTTTTCCTTGGATTTCCCCCCTTTTTTTCCTGGATTTCCCCCAATTTTCCCTGGATTTCCCCCCATTTTCCCTGGATTCTCTGGGAACTTCCCCATTTTTCCCAGGATTTCCTCTCAATTTTCCTGGATTTTCCTGGATTTCCCCCATTTTTCCTGGATTTTCTGGGATTTTCCCCCCATTTCCCCCCAATTTTTGGAATCTCAGCCCTTCCCGGATTTCCCCCGGATTTTCCCTGCATTTTTCCTGTTTTTTTCCCCCACATTCTCCCGGTTTTCCCCCAGACTTTCCCATTTTCCCGGGTTTTTGGGATCCCGGGTGATTTCCTCTCTCCCATCCCAAAACCCCAGGACGGGGCCGATTTTGTGGGATCGATCCCGACTTCCTGCAGCAGAAATTCCTGAATTTTCCCAGCTTTGCCTGCAACTTCCAGGGCTGGAAAACCCCCGGGGAATTTTCCCTGGGGTGGGGAAAACCCGGGAATTTGGGGGGAAAAACCAGAAACTGGGGGAAAAACTGAGAATTTTGGGGGGGAAACTGAGAATTTTTGGGGGGGGATGGGAATTTGGGAAGGAAAATGGGAATTGGGGTGGGGAAAATGGGATTTTGGGGGGAAAAATGGGAATTTGGGAGGGAAAGATGGAAATTTGGGGGGGGGGAATGGGAATTTGGGAGGGGAAATGGGATTTTGGGAGGGGAAATTGGGAATTTGGGGCCGAGGGTGGGAAATTCCTGCTTGGATCGGGGCTGGAATTTCCAGGAGGGGCGGGAATGGTTCAAATTCCAGCCTGGCAGGAGGGAGGGAGGGAGGGAATGAGATCCAGGAAAATTCCATGAGGGAGAAGCTTGGAATGTTCCCAGGGAAGCTTGGAATGTTCCCAGGGCCGGGCTGGAATTGCCCCGCAGGGATTGGGGGAGGAGGAGGAGGAGGGGAAGGGAATTTTCCGCCTTTGGAATCATCCCGGGGCTGCTCATCCCGAAAAAATCCCGAGAAAATGGGGCTGGAGCCGCGGAGCTGCTGGGGGGGAGCCCCTGGAGCCACCCCAAATCCTGGAGCCACTCCAAATCCCTGATCCTGATCCACCCCAAATTCTGGAGCCACCCCAAATCCCTGATCCATCCCAAATCCCTGATCCATCCCAAATCCCTGATCCACCCCAGATCCTGGAGCGACCCCAAATCCCTGATCCTGATCCACCCCAAATCCCTGATCCATCCCAAATCCCTGATCCATCCCAAATCCCTGATCCACCCCAGATCCTGGAGCGACCCCAAATCCCTGATCCATCCCAAATCCTTCCCAAGCCTCTGGCTCCATCCCAAATCCCTGATCCACCCCAGATCCTGGGTCCTTCCCAAATCCTTCCTGAGCCCCTGGAGCCATCCCAAATCCCTGTGTCCATCCCAAATCCCTGATCCACCCCAGATCCCTGATCCGTCCCAAATCCTTCTGATTCCCTGGATCCATCCCTGCTGTCCGTTCCCACCCCTCTCCCATTCCCGGCTCCGTTCCCACTCCCTGATTTTTGGGACTGCCCCATTTCTCCCTGAAAAAAATCTGGGATCCCACTAAAATCTGGGATCCCTCCAAACCCCGAGCTCCCTCCTTCATTCCCTCCTCCCACACTCCCGAATTCCCACATTCCCACACTCCCAAATTCCCACACTCCTGAATTCCCACATTCCCACACTCCCGGATTCCCACCCCTCTCCCTCCTCCTCCTCCCCCCATTCCCTGTGGAATTCCCGGTTCCTGCTTTTGGCCACGACCAATCCCACGGAAATCTGGGATCCTGCTCTGGCTCCCTCCTCCCTCCCCACATTCCCACATTCCCATCCCCACATTCCCATCCCTCCCACTCCTCCCCTCCCATTCCCGGCTCTGTTCCCGCTCTCTGCCTTTTGGGAATGCCCCGTGTCTCCCTGAAAACCCTGGGATCCCACTAAACCCTGGGATCCCACTGAACCCTGGGATCCCGCTAAACCCTGGGATCCCGCTGAGCTCTGGGCTCCCTCCCCCTGTCCCTCCTCCCTCCCCACATTCCCACATTCCCACATTTCCTCGTTCCCACATTCCAGTCCCTCTCCCTTCCTTCCTCCTCCTCCTCCCAGCCCCATTCCCGGCTCCGTTCCCAGCCCCTGGCTTTCGGGAATGCCCCAATTCCCATTCCAATCCCACTAAATCCTGGGATCCCACTGAGCTCTGGGCTCCCTCCCTCCCCACATTCCCATCCCCACATTCCCACATTTCCTCGTTCCCACATTCCAGTCCCTCCTCCTCCTCCTCCCCTCTCCCATTCCCGGCTCCCTCCCTTCCTTTCGGGAATGCCCCAATTCCCACTCCAATCCCACTAAATCCTGGGATCCCACTGAAATCCTGGAATCCCACAGAAATCTGGGCTCCCTCCGTCTGTCCCTCCTCCCTCCCCACATTCCCATTCCCACATTCCAGTCCCTCCTCCTCCCCTCTCCCATTCCCAGCCCCATTCCCGGCTCCGTTCCCAGCCCCTGGCTTTCGGGAATGCCTCAATTCCCATTCCCATCCCGCTAAAACTCTGGAATCTCACTAAATCCTGAGATCCCACTGAGCTCTGGGATCCCACGCTTGTCCCGAGCCATTCCCACATTCCAGTCCCTCTTCCTTCCTCCTCCTCCTCCCATTCCCAGCTCCATTCCCAGTCCCTGGCTTTCGGGAATGCCCCAATTCCCACTCCAATCCCACTAAATCCTGGGATCCCACTGAGCTCTGGGATCCCACGCTTGCCCTCAGCCATTCCCACATTCCCACATTCCAGTCCCTCTTCCTTCCTTCCTCCTCCTCCTCCCATTCCCGGCTCCGTTCCCAGCCCCTGGCTTTCGGGAATGCCCCAATTCCCAATTCCCACTCCAATACCACAGAAATCCCGCTGAGCTCTGGGCTCCCTCCCTCTCTTCCTCCTCCCTCCCCACATTCCCATTCCCACATCCCCACATTTCCTTGTTCCCACATTCCCACATTCCAGTCCCTCCTCCTCCCCTCTCCCATTCCCAGCCCCATTCCCGGCTCCGTTCCCAGCCCCTGGCTTTCAGGAATGCCCCAATTCCCATTTCCCACTCCAATCCCACTAAATCCTGGGATCCCACTGAGCTCTGGGGTCCCACGCTTGCCCTGAGCCATTCCCACATTCCCACATTCCAGTCCCTCTTCCTTCCTTCCTCCTCCTCCTCCCATTCCCGGCTCCGTTCCCAGCCCCTGGCTTTCGGGAATGCCCCAATTCCCACTCCAATCCCTCTAAATCCTGGGATCCCACTAAAATCTGGGATGCCACTGAAATCTGGCCTCCCTCCGTCTGTTCCTCCTCCTTCCCCACATTCCCATTCCCACATTCCCACATTCCAGTCCCTCCTCCTCCCCTCTCCCATTCCAGCCCCATTCCCGGCTCCGTTCCCAGCCCCTGCCTTTCGGGAATGCCCCAATTCCCATTTCCCACTCCAATCCCACTAAATTCTGGGATCCCACTAAAATCTGGGCTCCCTCCCTCTGTTCCTCCTCCCTCCCCACATTCCCATTCCCACATTCCCACATTCCAGTCCCTCTCCCTTCCTTCCTCCTCCTCCTCCCCTCTCCCATTCCCAGCCCCATTCCCGGCTCTGTTCCCAGTCCCTGGCTTTCGGGAATGCCCCAATTCCCACTCCAATCCCACTAAATCCTGGGATCCCACTGAGCTCTGGGATCCCACGCTTGCCCTCAGCCATTCCCACATTCCCACATTCCAGTCCCTCTCCCTTCCTCCTCCTCCTCCTCCCCTCTCCCATTCCCGGCTCCGTTCCCAGCCCCTGGCTTTTGGGAATGCCCCAATTCCCATTTCCCACTCCAATCCCACTGAAATCCTGGGATCCCACTGAGCTCTGGGATCCCACGCTTGTCCCGAGCCATTCCCACATTCCCACATTCCCACATTCCAGTCCCTCTCCCTTCCTCCTCCTCCCAGCCCATTCCCGGCTCCGTTCCCAGCCCCTGGCTTTCGGGAATGCCCCAATTCCCATTTCCCACTCCGATCCCACAGAAATCCCGCTGAGCCCTGGGCTCCCTCCCCCCGTCCCTCCTCCCTCCCCACATTCCCACTCCTCCTCGTCCCTCCCTCTGCCATTCCTGAGCTGGATTTTCCCTGGATTCCAGGAATCTGCTCTTCCTGGAAGGTGAGCGGCTGCGTGCGCCCGGCCAGCGCCGCCCTGCGCCCCGCCGGGATCCCGCGCTGCTTCCCGGGAATCCCGATCCAGGGATCCACCGGCTTCCTCCCGCAAGGTACGGCCCCAGAACCCCCCGGACCCCCCCGAATCAACTCCGGGAAGAAGGGATCTCAGGAATTCCCGGCTGGAATGAGGGAGGAGGGAAGAGCGGGAGAGCTTTTGGCCACTCCCCGGGGTGGGATTTAGGGATTTAGGGATTTGGGAGGAGCCGGAGATTCCCGGAGCGCCTCCGGGATTTGGGGATTTGGGGCTGCTGGAATTGTCGGGCTCGGGAGCGGAGAGAGCCGAGAGCGGGATGAGGCTGCAGGAGATTCCTAAAGGTTGGTCCCGGGGATTTTTTTGGGGGGTTTTTGGGATTTGGGATTTGGCTCCGGATAGGCAGAGATGGGATTTAGGGATCCTGGAATTCCCTTTTTCCCTGTGAAAAAGCCTTTGGGGCTGGGTCAGAGCCATGTGGGGTCGGGATGAGGCTCCAGGAGATTCCTAAAGCTTGGTCCCTGGGGGTTTTTTTGGGATTTTTAGGATTTTCGGGATTTTGGGGGTTTGGGATTTGGCTCCGGACAGGCAGAGATGGGATTTAGGGATCCTGGAATTCCCCTTTTCCCTGGGAAAAAGCCTTTGGGGCTGGGTCAGAGCCGGGCGGGATCGGGACAGAGCACCGGGATCATCCCAAAGATTGCTCCCAGGGATTTTTGGGATTTTTGGGATTTGGGATTTGCCCCTGGAAGGGTCAGAGATGGGATTTAGGGATCCTGGAATTCCCCTTTTCCATGGGAAAAAGCCCTTGGGGTCAGATAAGATCTGGGTGGGATCGGGATGAGGCTCTGGGAGATCCTAAAGGTTGGTCCCGGGGATTTTTTGGGATTTTTGGGATTTGTCTCTGGATAGCCAGAGATGGGATTCAGGGATCCTGGGATGGGATTTAGGGATCCTGGAATTCCCTTTTTATGGGAAAAGCCCCTTGGGGTCAGATCTGATCCAGCTGGGATCACCCCAAGGGTCGCTCTGCTCCCATTCCGAGGCTTTTGGGATTTTTGGGATTTGGGATTTGCCCCCGGAACAGCTCTGGAAGGGATTTAGGAACTCTGGAATTCCCTGTCCCGGGTGGGAAATTCCCATGGAGCCGGGTGGGGTCGGGATCAGGCTCTGGGATCACCCCGAGGGTCACTCTGGTCCCTTTTGGGATTTTTGGGATTTGCCCCTGGGGTGGCCAGAGATGGGATTTAGGGATCCTGGGATGGGATTTAAGGATCCTGGAATGGGATTTTTTGGATTTTTGGGGATTTTTGGGATTTTTTTTCCCCATTTAGGGATCCTGGAATTCCCTTTTTATGGGAAAAAGCCCTTGGGATCAGATGTGATCCAGGTGGGGTCGGGATCAGGCTCCGGGATCATCCCAAAGTTTGGTCCCAGGGATTTTTGGGATTTGGGATTTGCCCCTGGAGTGGCCAGAGATGCTCCATGATGGGATTTAGGGATCCTGGGATGGGATTTTTGGGATTTTTTGGGATTTTTTTCCCCATTTAGGGATCCTGGAATTCCCTTTTTATGGGAAAAAGCCCTTGGGGTCGGGCTCAGGCTCTGGGATCATCCCAAAGATCGGTCCCTGGGATTTTTGGGATTTTTGGGATTCGCCCCTGGATCAGCTCCAGAGGGAAATTTGGGAATTCTGGAGGGGGGATTTGGGGATCCCAAAAGAGAATTTGGGGATCCTAAAGAGGAAGAATTTGGGAATTTTGCAGGGGGATTTGGGGACATTTCGGGATAATTCCAGAGGGGAATTTAGGGATAATTCCAGAGGGGAATTTCAGGGAATTTAGGGATAATTCCAGAGGGGAATTTCAGGATATTTAGGGATAATTCCAGAGGGGAATTTGGGGATATTTCGGGATAATTCCAGAGGGGAATTTCAGGATATTTAGGGATAATTCCGGAGGAGAATTAGGGCATCCCCGGAGGGAATTTGGCAATTCTGGAATTCCCAAGCTGGGAAAAACCCGACCTCTGAAAAAATCCCAGTTTTTCCCCGGGATTGTCCCCTGGAATAGCCGGAATTTCCAGGCCTGGCCCCCCCGGCTGCCCCGGGATCAACATTCCCAACATTCCCCAGGAGTGGGAACGGCTCCTCCCGGCCTTTCCCAGGCTTTTCCCGGGAATTTGGGAATTTTCCAACCCTCCCCCCTCCCCTCGGGAGAGTTTGGGAATGTTTGGGAAACTCCCAGGGAGATTTTTCCCCCGGCCAAAAATTCCAGCTGGGCCGGAAAAGTTTGGAAATGTCATTCCCAGCTGCTCCAGAGGGAATTTTCCATCCCAAAATTCCGGCTGTTCCCACGGCAGGAGGGGGGAGGGGCGGGGGGAGGGGAGGGGCGGGGGGAGGGGATTTGGGATCGGGGGAATTTGGGATCGGGGGAGGAAGTTTGTGGGGGAAGTTTGGGATGGAGGGGAAATCTGGGATCAGAATGTCGGATCAGGGTTTGGGGTGGAGGGGGGAAATTTGGGATCACAATTTGGGATTGGGGGAACTTGGGGGGTGGGGGGGAGGAAATTTGGGATGGGGAAATTTGGGATCAGAATCTGGGATCGGGGGAATTTGGGATGGGGAAGGAAATTTAGGGATGGGGCAGTGGATTTGGGATGGGAGAATTTGGGATCAGGGGGAAATTTGGGATCAGAATTTAGGATGGGGAATTTGGGATTGGGGAGGGAATTTGGGGGGAATTTGGGATCAGGGGGAAATTTGGGATGGGGAAAATTTGGGGGGGGAGGAAATTTAGGGGAGAAATTTGGGATGGGGGAGGGAATTTGGGATGGGAGAATTTGGGATCAGGGGGAAATTTGGGATCAGAATTTGGGATCGGGGGAATTTGGGATTGGGGGGAAATTTGGGATGAGAGTTTGGGATGGGGGAGGGAATTTGGGATCAGGGGAGGAAATTTAGGATCAGAATTTAGGATGGGGGAAATTTGGCGGGAGGGAGGAAATTTGGGGGGGGGGAATTCGGGATTGGGGAAAATTTGGGATGGGGGAATTTGGGATCAGAGTTTGGGATTGGAGGAGGAAATTTGGGATGGGGGAGGGGAATTATTTCCCAAATCCGGGTGTGGGAATGGGGAAAATTCCAAGATCCAGGGGAGGTTTTGGAGGGGGGGAATTCCCAAATTCCCAAATTGAGGGAATTTTGGGATTGGGATTGGGATTGGGGGAGGAATTCCAGCTCCAGGGGATTTCGGGATCAGGCAGGGGGGGATGCCAGCCCGGCAGGGGCTCGGGGTGGGAATTCCGGGCTCCGTGCCGAGCCCATCCCGGTTTTTCCTGGTTTTCCCAAGGCCGCGGGGATTCCCCCCTGGAGCAGGAATTCCGCTCGGCCGTGGGGGGAGGGGCGGCCCGGAGCCCCCCCAGCCCCCGCTCGTCCCCACGCTCCCCTGGTGAGTACCCCGGGATCCCCAAATACCCCCAAAATACTCCCGGAATATTCCAAAGGCATTCCCAAATTATCCCCAGAACATTCCCAGAATATTCTCAAAATATCCCCAAAATATCCCCAAAATATTCCCAAAATATTCCCGGAGTATCCTGAAAAAGTTCACGAGATATCCCCAAAATATTCCCAAAATATTCCCAAAATATTCCTGGAATATCCTGAAAAAAATTCATGAGACGTTCCCAAAATGGTCCCAAAATATTCCCAAAATATCCCCCAAAATATTCCCAGAATTCCCAGATTATTCCCAAAATATCCCCAGAGTATTCCCAGAGTACTCCAAAAATATTCCCAGAATATCCCTGAAATATCCCAAAAATATTCCCAGAATATTCCCGGAATATTCCAAAAATGTTCCTAAAACATTCCCAGAATTCCCCCCCCAGCTCATCCCTGCTCTCTCCCAGTGAGAATTCCCAAAATTCCGAAAATATTCCAGGGGTATCCCAGAATTTCCCCCTCAACCTTGTGAGAATTCCCAAAATATTCCCAAAATATTCCCGGAATTCCCAAAATATTCCTGGAATTCCCAAAATATTCCCGGAATTCCCGGGCAGGAGGTGCAGCTGGAAAGGGAAAAGGAGGAAAGGAGAAATCTGGGATTGGGATCGATCCCAAACTCTGGGATTGGGGTAAATCCCACACAGGGATTGGGATCAATTCCAAATTCTGGGATTTCAATCCCAAACTCCGGGATTAGGAATGGGATCAACCCCAAAGTCCAGAATTTCAATCCCAATCTGGGATCGGGATGGGATCAATCCCAAATTCTGGCATTTCAGTCCCAAACTCCAGGATTGTGGTGGGAAAAATCCGAAATTTTGGAATTTCAATCCCAAACTGGGATTGGGATCAACCCCGAATTCTGGGATTGGGGTGGGATCAAACCCTAACTCCAGAATTTCAATCCCAAACTGGGATTGGGGTGGGATCAATCCCAAATTTTGGGATTTCAGGAGCAGGAACCCCTGGAATTCACTGGGAATTCCCATTCCCCATTTCCCCCCCATTTTTCCTGGAACCCCCCTGGAATCCCTGGAATCTCCACATTCCAAAGGCTGAGGCCCCCCAGGAATCCTCTGGAATGTGGAAAAACTCTTGGAATTCCCCCCAGTCCCTCCTTTCTGTCCTGGAAAACCCCCGGGAGCTCTGGAATTTCAGCATTCCAAAGGGTGACGCCTCTGGGATTCCGAGGGAATGTGGGAAAAGCCCGGGAATTCTCTGGGAATTCTCTGGGAATTCGCTCCCACCCCTCTTTGTTTCCCTGTTTTTTTCCTGTCCCGAGGAGCCCCGGGAGCTCTGGAATCTCGGCATTCCAGAGGGAGCCGCTGGAATGTGGGACAATCCCTCTGGAATGCGGCCCCTCCCGAATTCCCGGGAATTCCAACATTCCCCGGGGGGAGAGAGGGGGGGAACAATTCCCTAAAAAATGTGGGAATGGTGCCGGGAGGAGCCGCTGGAATCCCGGGAGCGGCGGGGGAGGGGCAGGATCCCGGACAGAATTCCAGGGAAAAGCTGCGGGGCAGGAATTGAGGCCCTGATTCCCAAATCCCTTCCCTGAATCCCAAATCCTTCCCTGCATCCCAAATCCTTCCCTGAATCCCAAATCCCTTCCCTGAATCCCAAATCCTTCCCTGCTTCCCTTTCCGCATCCCATTTTCCCCTCTTATCCCATTTTCCCCTCTCCTGACCCCATTTTTTCTGGGAATTCCATCCCATTTTTCCCTCTCCCCACCCCATTTTCCTGTTTCCCCTCTCCTGACCCCATTTTTCTGGGAATTCCATCCCATTTTCCCTCTCCCTATCCCATTTTTCCCTGACCCCGTTTCTCTGGGAATTCCAGCCAATTCCATCAAGGTGGAGATGTCCTCGGATGAGGAGTCCTAGGGCATTTTCTCCAGGAATTCCATCCCATTTTCCCCTCTCCCCATCCCATTTTCCCCATTTTTCCCAATCCTCACCCCATTTTCCCCCCTCCTCATCCCATTTTTCCCTCTCCCAACCCCATTTTTTCTGGGAATTCCATCTCATTTTCCCTCTCCAATCCCATTTTCCCCATTTTCCCCTCTCCTCATCCCATTCCCCCTCTCTCGACCCCATTTCTTCTGGGAATTCCATCCCATTTTTCCCCTTCCCCATCCCATTTTCTGCATTTTTCCCTCTCCCCATCCCATTTTCCTGGGAATTCCATCCCATTTTTCCCTCTCCTGACCCCGTTTCTCTGGGAATCCCAGCCAATTCCATCAAGGTGGAGATGTCCTCGGACGAGGAGTCGCAGGGCATTTTCTCCAGGAATTCCATCCCATTTTCCCCCATTTTTCCCTCTCCCCATCCCATTTTCCCCATTTTTCCCTCTCATGATCCCATTTTTCCCTCTCCTAACCCCATTTTTCTGGGAATTCCATCCCATTTTCCCTCTCCTGACCCCGTTTCTCTGGGAATTCCATCCCATTTTTCCCCTTCCCCATCCCATTTTCCCCATTTTCCCTCTCCTGACCCCATTTTTCCTGGGAATTCCACCCCATTCCCCCTCTCCTGACCCCGTTTCTCTGGGAATTCCAGCCAATTCCATCAAGGTGGAGATGTCCTCGGACGAGGAGTCCTAGGGCATTTTCTCCAGGAATTTCATCCCATTTTCCCCTCTCCCCATCCCATTTTCCCCATTTTTCCCAATCCTCACTCCATTTTCCCCCCTCCTCATCCCATTTCCCCTCTCCCGACCCCATTTTCCTGGGAATTCCACCCCATTTCTCTGAGAATTCCACCCCATTCCCCTCTCCTGACCCGTTTCCCTGGGAATTCCACCCCATTTCTCTGGGAATTCCACCCCATTTTTCCCTCTCCCGACCCCATTTTCCTGGGAATTCCACCCCATTCCCCCTCTCCTGACCCCATTTCTCTGGGAATTCCACCCCATTCCCCTCTCCTGACCCCGTATTTTGGGAATCCCAGCCAATTCCATCAAGGTGGAGATGTCCTCTGACGAGGAGTCGCAGGGCCGGCCGCTGTCGCGGGAGGGCCGGGAGGCGCTTCCCGAGGATTCGCTGCCCGAGCCCTTCCCGGAGCAATTCCCGGAGCCCTTCCCGGAGCCGCACTCGCCCGGCGGGATCCGCCTGCCCAACGGCAAACTGAAATGCGACGTGTGCGGGATGGTGTGCATCGGGCCCAACGTGCTCATGGTGCACAAGCGCAGCCACACCGGTGAGGGAACGGGGGGAAAAATGGGGGAAAATGGGAAAAAACGGGAAAAAACGGGGGGAAAATGGAAAAAAACGAGAAAAAATGGGGAAAAAATGGGAAAGAAACGGGGAAAAACAGGGGAAAAATGGGAATTCTGGAGGATGGGATGGTGTGCATCGGGCCCAACGTGCTCATGGTGCACAAGCGCAGCCACACCGGTGAGGGAACGGGGGGAAAAATGGGGGAAAATGGGAAAAAACGGGAAAAAACGGGGGAAAAATGGGAAAAAACGAGAAAAAATGGGGAAAAAATGGGGAAAAAACCGGGAAAAACAGGGGAAAAATGGGAATTCCAAAGGGTGGGATGGTGTGCATCGGGCCCAACGTGCTCATGGTGCACAAGCGCAGCCACACCGGTGAGGGAATGGGGGGAAAAATGG
Source organism: Motacilla alba alba (assembly GCF_015832195.1). Taxonomy (NCBI): domain Eukaryota; kingdom Metazoa; phylum Chordata; class Aves; order Passeriformes; family Motacillidae; genus Motacilla; species Motacilla alba. Next base: position 1,299,373 of record NC_052044.1, on the reverse strand, counting down.
GGGAAAATGGGAAAAAACGGGAAAAAACGGGGGGGAAATGGAAAAAAACGAGAAAAAATGGGGAAAAAATGGGAATTCCAAAGGGTGGGATGGTGTGCATCGGGCCCAACGTGCTCATGGTGCACAAGCGCAGCCACACCGGTGAGGGAACGGGGGGAAAAATGGGGGAAAATGGGAAAAAACGGGAAAAAACGGGGGAAAAATGGGAAAAAATGGGGGAAAATGGGAAAAAAACAGGGAAAAACAGGGGAAAAATGGGAATTCCGGAGGGTGGGATGGTGTGCATCGGGCCCAACGTGCTCATGGTGCACAAGCGCGGCCACACCGGTGAGGGAACGGGGGGAAAAATGGGGGAAAATGGGAAAAAAACGGGAAAAAACGGGAAAAAACGGGGGAAAAATGGGGAAAAACAGGGAAAAACAGGGGAAAAATGGGAATTCCGGAGGGTGGGATGGTGTGCATCGGGCCCAACGTGCTCATGGTGCACAAGCGCAGCCACACCGGTGAGGGAACGGGGGGAAAAATGGGAAAAAAATGGGGAAAATGGGAATTCTGGGAACTCCCATTGGGAATTTTGGGGTTTTCCAGAAGAACAACCCTTCCAGTGCTGGGTTGGGGTTAATTTGGGGTTTTTTTTGGGGTTTTTTTTGGGTTTTCCAGGAGAATGACCCCTCCAGTGCTGGGTTTAGGGTTAATTTGGGGGGTTTTTTGGGGTTTTTTTTTTGGGTTTTCCAGGAGAACGACCCTTCCAGTGCTGGGTTTAGGGTTAATTTTGGGGTCTCTTGGGGTTTTTTTGGGTTTTCCAGGAGAACGACCCTTGCAGTGCCAGCAGTGCTGGGTTTAGGGTTAATTTTGGGGTCTTTTGGGGTTTTTTTTTTGGGTTTTCCAGGAGAACGACCCCTCCAGTGCTGGGTTTAGGGTTAATTTGGGGGGTTTTTTGGGGTTTTTTTGGGGTTTTCCAGGAGAACGACCCTTCCAGTGCCAGATTGGGATTGAGTTTGGGGTTTTTTTTGTGTTTTCCAGGAGAACGACCCTTCCAGTGCCAGCAGTGCTGGGTTTAGGGTTAATTTGGGGGTTTTTTTGGGTTTTTTTTTTGGGTTTTCCAGGAGAACGACCCTTCCAGTGCTGCTTTTGGGTTGATTTTGGGGGGTTTTTGGGGCTTTTTTTTGTGTTTTCCAGGAGAACGACCCTTCCAGTGCTGGGTTTAGGGTTAATTTTGGGGTTTTTTGGGGGTTTTTTTTGGGTTTTCCAGGAGAACGACCCTTCCAGTGCCAGCAGTGCTGGGTTTAGGGTTAATTTGGGGTTTTTTTGGGGGGTTTTTTTTGGGTTTTCCAGGAGAACGACCCCTCCAGTGCTGGGTTTAGGGTTAATTTGGGGTTTTTTGGGGGTTTTTTTTTGGGTTTTCCAGGAGAACGACCCTTCCAGTGCTGGGTTTAGGGTTAATTTTGGGGGTTTTTTTGGGCTTTTTTTTGGGTTTTCCAGGAGAACGACCCTTCCAGTGCCAGATTGGGATTGAGTTTGGGGGTTTTTTTGTGTTTTCCAGGAGAACGACCCTTCCAGTGCTGGGTTGGGGTTAATTTTGGGGGTTTTTTTGGGTTTTTTTGGGGTTTTCCAGGAGAACGACCCTTCCAGTGCCAGATTGGGATTGAGTTTGGGGGTTTTTTTGCGTTTTCCAGGAGAACGACCCTTCCAGTGCTGGGTTTAGGGTTAATTTGGGGTTTTTTGGGGTTTTTTTGCGTTTTCCAGGAGAACGACCCCTCCAGTGCTGGGTTTAGGGTTAATTTTGGGGTTTTTTTTGGGTTTTCCAGGAGAACGACCCTTCCAGTGCCAGCAGTGCGGCGCCTCCTTCACGCAGAAGGGGAACCTGCTGCGCCACATCAAGCTGCACTCGGGGGAGAAGCCCTTCAAGTGCCCCTTCTGCTCCTACGCCTGCCGGCGCCGCGACGCCCTCAGCGGCCACCTGCGCACCCATTCCGGTGGGAACGGGGTCTGGGATGTCGGGAACGGGGTGGGAGTGGGGTCTGGGATATTGGGAATGGGGTGGGAACGGGGCGGGAATGGTGGGAATGGGGTCTGCGATGTCGGGAATGGGGTGGGAGTGGTGGGAATGGGGTCTGGGATGTCTGGAATGGGGTGGGAGTGGGGTCTGGGATATCGGGAATGGGATCTGGGATATCAGGAATGGGGTGGGAATGGTGGGAATGGGGTCTGGGATGTCGGGAATGGGGTGGGAATGGGGTCTGGGATATTGGGAATGGAGTCAGGAATGTCGGGAATGGGGTGGGAAGGTCAGGAATGGGGTGGGAATGGGGTCAGGGATATCAGGAATGGGGTGGGAGTGGGGTCAGAGATGTCGGGAATGGGGTGGGAATGGTGGGAATGGGGTCTGGGATGTCGGGAATGGGGTGGGAATGGGGTCTGGGATATTGGGAATGGGGTCAGGAATGTCGGGAATGGGGTGGGAGTGGTGGGAGTGGGGTCTGGGATATTGGGAATGGGGTGGGAAGGTCGGGAATGGGGTGGGAATGGTGGGAATGGGGTCTGGGATGTTGGGAATGGGGTCAGGAATGTCGGGAATGGGGTGGGAGTGGGGTCAGGGATGTCGGGAATGGGGTGGGAATAGGGTCTGGGATGTCAAGAATCCTGATTTCCAAATCCCAAATCCCAAATGCTGATTTCCCTGTTCCTTTCCCCGTTGATTCCCAGTCTCGTCCCCCACGGTGGGCAAGCCCTACAAGTGCAGCTCATATCCCATATCCCATATCCCAAATGCTGATTTCCCTGTTCCCGTTCCCAGTCTCGTCCCCCACGGTGGGCAAGCCCTACAAGTGCAGTTCATATCCCATATCCCATATCCCAAATGCTGATCTCCCTGTTCCCGTTCCCAGTCTCGTCCCCCACGGTGGGCAAGCCCTACAAGTGCAGCTCGTGCGGCCGCAGCTACAAGCAGCAGAGCAGCCTGGAGGAGCACCGGGAGCGCTGCCACGGCTTCCTGCAGAGGGAGAGCCCCGCACAGACAGGTGGGGCTGGGGAAATCCCACTAAAATCCCAGGAAAATCCCAGCAAAAATCATGGAAAAATCCCAGGGAAAAATCACAGAAAAATCCCAGGAAAATCCCGGAGAAATCATGAAAAAAATCACAGAAAAATTCAAGGAAAATCCTGGGAAAAATCCCACAGAAATCCCACTAAAATCCCCGATCCCGAACCCTCAGGAGCGGGAAATGGGGTGGGAATGGGGCACTGGGATCCCAAATCCACGGATACGGGGAGCGCTGCCACGGCTTGCTGCAGAGGGAGAGCCTGCACTGACAGGTGGGGCTGGGGAAATCCCACTGAAATCCCACTAAAATCCCAGGAAAATCCCAGGGAAAAATCACGGAAAAATCCCGGAGAAATCCCTGGGAAAAATCACAGAAAAATCCCAGGAAAATCCCGGAGAAATCATGGAAAAATCACAGAAAAATTCAAGGAAAATCCTGAAAAAAATCCTGGGAAAAATCCCACAGAAATCCCACTAAAATCCCAGGAAAATCCCAGGAAAATGCCAGGGAAAAATCACGGAAAATCCCAGAGAAATCCCAGGGAAAAATCACGCTAAAATCACAGGGAAATCCCAGGGGAAAAAATCACAGAAAAATCCCAGGAAAATCCCAGGGAAAAATCACGGAAAATACCAGAGAAATCCCAGGGAAAAAATCATGGGAAAATCCCAGGAAAATCCTGGAGAAATCATGAAAAAAAATCCTGAAAAAATCCTGGGAAAATCCCACTAAAATCACAGGGAAAAATCCTACTAAATCCCAGGGAAAAATCGCAGGAAAATCGCAGGAAAATCCCAGGGAAAAAAATCACGGGAAATCCCAGGAAAATCCTGGAGAAATCATGGAAAAAAATCACAGAAAAATCCTGGGAAAATCCCAGAGAAATCCCAGGAAAATCCCACAAAAATCCCGGATCCTGAACCTCCAGGGGACAGGGAATGGGGTGGGATTGGGGCACTGGGATCCCAAATCCACGGATACGGGGAGCGCTGCCACGGCTTGCTGCAGAGGGAGAGCCTGCACAGACAGGTGGGGCTGGGGAAATCCCACTGAAATCCCAGGGAAAAATCCCACAAAAATCCCAGGAAAATCCTGGAGAAATCATGGAAAATCACTGAAGAAAATCCTGGGAAAATCCCAGGGAAATCCCAGAAAAATCCTGGGAAAATCCCAGAAAAATCCCGGGGAAATCCCAGGGAAATCCTGGATGCTGAATCCCCCAGGGCCAGGAAATGGGGTGGGAATGGGGCCTTGGGATCCCAAATCCACGGATAAAGGGAGCCTCCAAAGGAAAAGCCCGAACAGACAGGTGGGTGTGGAAATCCTGGAAAAATCCCAGGGAAATCCCGGGAAAATCGTTACAAAATCCTGGGAAAATCCCAGGGGAAATCACAGAAAAATCCCAGGAAAATCCTGGAAGAATCCCAGGGAAATCCCACAAAAATCCTGGATCCTGAACCCCCTGGGGACAGGAAATGGGGATTTGGGATCCCAAATCCAGGGAAAAGGGTTGGGAATGAGGATTATGATCCCAAATCCATGGAAAAGGGTTGGGAATGTGATCCCAAATCCTTGGAAAGGGGGTGAGAACTGTTGGGAAATGTGATCCCAAATCCATGGAAACATGTGGGAAGTGTTGAGAATGCGATCCCAAATCCTTGGAGAAGGGTTGGGAATGAGGGATTGTGATCCCAAATCCATGGAAAAGGGTTGGGAATTGTTGGGAATGTGATCCCAAATCCATGGAAAGGGGTGGGAAGGAGAGGATTGTGATCCCAAATCCATGGAAAGGGGTGGAAATGAGGGATTGTGATCCCAAATCCATGGAAAGGGCTGGGGGTGTTGGGATTGTGCTCCCGGTGCCGAGTCCACGCCCCCTCCGCGGATCCCAAATCCCTGACCCCAAAACCCCATTCCCGGAGCCTTTTCCAGCCTCGGCAGCTGCAGAGAGGCCGAAGATTTCTGGGAAAAAGCCAAAACTGGGGCATTCCCAGGCCCCCGGAACCACCGGGATATTTAGGATCACGGCCTATTTCAGAGCGGGATATTGGGAATATCCCAAATTGGGATTCCCAGGATCAGGGTCCATTTCAGAATGGGAATTTTGGGAACATTCCCAATTGGGGTTATCAGGATCAGGAGCCATTCCAGAGCAGGATTTTTAGGATCAGGGCCCATTCCCAATTGGCATTCCTGGGCTCAGGGGCCATTCCAGACACGGATTTTTAAGGTCAGTGACCATTCCTGACCAGGATCTCTGGCTCAGGGCCCATTCCAGACCGGGATTTTTAGGATCAGGAACCATTCCTGATTGGAATCCCCCATCCAGGGTCCATTTCAGAGCAGGATTTCCGGGATCTGTGACCATCCCTGACCGGAATCCCCCGGCTCAGGGGCCATTCCAGACTGGAATTTTTAGGAACAGGGCCCATTCCAGACCGGGATTTTTAGGATCAGGAACCATTCCCGATTGGAATCCCCCATCCAGGGTCCATTTCATAGCAGGATTTCCGGGATCAGTGACCATCCCTGACTGGAATCCCCCAGCTCAGGGGCCATTCCAGACCGGGATTTTTAGGATCAGGAACCATTCCTGATTGGAATCCCCCGGCTCAGGGGTTATTCCAGACCGGGATTTTTAGGATCAGGGCCAATTCCAGACCAGGATTTTTAGGAACAAGGATCATCCCTGACCGGAATCCCCCATCCAGGGTCCATTTCAGAGCAGGATTTCCGGGATCAGTGACCATCCCTGACCGGAATCCCCCGGCTCAGGGGCCATTCCAGACCGGGATTTTTAGGAACAGGGCCCATTCCCGTTTGGAATCCCCCAGCTCAGGGGCCATTCCAGACCGGGATTTTTAGGATCAGGAACCATTCCCGATTGGAATCCCCCATCCAGGGTCCATTTCCGAGCAGGATTTCCGGGATCAGTGACCATCCCTGACCGGAATCCCCCGGCTCAGGGGCCATTCCAGACCGGGATTTTTAGGCTCGGGGCCCATTCCAGACCGGGATTTTTAGGCTCGGGGCCCGTTGCCGAGCAGCATTTTGCAACTCCGCGACCATCCCCGAGCGGGATCCCCCAGCTCAGGCCCCATCCCCAGCCGCTTTCCCCGGGACAATGGCGCAGGCCTGAAGCCGCCTCCTCTCCCCCCCTCACCGCGGCAGGAGCGGGCCCCGCTGGAAGCAGGAGGGATCCGGGAGCGGCTGCCGGCGCCGCGGGGACACGCACGGGGTAAGCTCGGGCTCCGGCAGCCGCTCCCAGGGGCCCTCCCAGTCCGCAGCTCCCGTCCCGCCCCGCTCATCCCGGGATTTTTTTTTTTTTTTTTTTCCCCCTTTGTTTGCGTTCTGCAGGAGAGGAAATCCGGGAGCTGGACATGGTGCCCGAGGCGTTGCTGCACCCTGAGCGCCCCACCTTTATCGAGCGACTGGCAGGGAGCTTCACCAAGAGGAAACGCTCCACGCCGCAGAAATTTGTGGGTAAGGAAAAGATGGAAATGATGGAAACGATGGAAAAATTCCCTCGGCGGGAAGTGAGGGGCGGCCTGAGGGATGGCCGGGTGTGTGGGGGCAGCGGCGCGGCAAGGGGAATCCCCACACAAAGGCCTCAGGTTAACAAAAAAAAGCGGCTCGAATTTAAAAATAAAAAATGCAAAATCAAAGAAAAGCAACTACCTTAAAAAATAATAAAAAAAAAAATTAAAAAAAAATTTCCCTCACACACCAAAGAAAAAAAAATAAATGAAAAGAAAAAAAAAAAAAAAGCAAGGTAACCAAAAAATCCTCAAATCAAAAGCCGAGGGGAAATGCTGCAAGCTCCAGAAATTCCTGTGTGAGGAAAAGATGGAAAAATTCCCCCGGCGGGAAGTGAGGGGCGGCCTCAGGGAGTGTGAGGGGAGCGGCGCGGGAAGGGGAATCCTCACAAAAAAGCCTCAAAATGGAGCTCAAATTAACAAAAAAAGGGTCAAATTGAGAGGTAAATTCAAATTAAATGCATCTCTTAAAAAGCAAAAATCAACGAAAAAAATTTCCCCTCACATTTCTAAAAAACCCTTAAATTAAAAAATACCAGCGAATTAACCAAAAAAAATCCTTAAATCAAGAAAAACCCAGAGGAAATGCTCCAAGCTCCAGGAATTCCTGTGTGAGGAAAAGATGGAAAATTTTGGAAAAGATGGAAAAATTCCCCCGGCGGGAAGTGAGGGGCGGCCTCAGGGAGTGTGAGGGGAGCGGCGCGGGAAGGGGAATCCTCACAAAAAAGCCTCAAAATGGGGCTCAAATTAACAAAAAAAGGGGTCAAATTGAAACATAATGAATTCAAATTAAAAGAAAAGCCACTCTTTTTTTAAAAAAAAGCTTTAATTGAAAAAATTTCCCCTCACATTAAAAGAAAAACCTTAAAATAAAGAATGCATCCAAATTAACAAAAAAAAACCCTCAAATTAACAAAAAAACCCAGTTCGAATTGAAAAATAAAAATTCAAATGAAAAGAAAAGCAACTCGTTTTTTTTTTAAAGCTTTAATTAAAGAAATTTCCCCTCACAGTAAAAAAAAATTGCTTAAATGAAAAATACCCGCAAATTAATGATTAACCCCTCAAATTAACAAAAAAAAAGGGCTTGGTTTGAAAGGTATAAATTCAAAATAAAAGAAAAGCAACTCATTTTTAAAAAAAGCTTTAATTAAAGAAATTTCCCCTTACACTGAAAAACCCTTTAAATTAAAAAATACATGCAAATTAATGAAAAAACCCTCAAATTAACAAAAAACCCAGAGGAAATGCTCCAAGCCCTGTAAATTTGGGGGTAAAGGCTGGAAAAATTGGAAAAATTTCCCCCCTGGGAGATGTAGGGCAGGAAAGGGAATCCCCACACACAAAGGCCTCAAAATGAGCCTCAAATTTAAAAAAAATTCCTCAAATTAATAAATAACTGGCTCAAATAAACAAAAAAATCCTTCAAAGCAACAAAAAAAAACCCCTTAATTAAAAAATCCCCCCTCAAATTAAAGAATTCTGCCTTCAAATTAAAAAAAAAAGCCTTAAATTTAAAAAAAAACCCTCAAATGAAAAATACTTCTCAAATTTAAAAATTCTGTCCTCAAATTACCAAAGAAGCCCCTCAAATCAACAAAACCCCCTCAAATTCAAAATTTCTCCCCTCAAAACAAAAGTTAACCCCTTCAATTAAAAGAAGGCCCCTAAATTAACAAAAAGCCCTTGAATTAAAAACACCTAATTTGGGTGTCCTCATTGCACCCCAACCCCTGTCAGTGATTTTGGGGTGTCCTCAGCGTGTCCCCAATCCCTCTGTCAGTGATTTTGGGGTGTCCTCAGCGTGTCCCCAATCCCTCTGTCAGTGATTTTGGGGTTTCCCCGTCCCACCCCAATCCCCCTCTCTGATTTTGAGGTGCCCCCATCCCATCCTGACCCCTTTTGAGTGATTTTGGGGTGCCCTCATCCAACCCTAACCCATCTCAGTAATTTTTGGGGTTTCTCCATCCCCTCTCTCTGATTTTGGGGTGTCCTGAGGGTGTCTCCCACCCCTCTCTCTGACTTTGGGGTTTCCCCATCGCACCCCAACCCCTCTCTCTGATTTTGAGGTGCTCCCTCTCTCTGCCTTTAGGGTGCCCCCACACTCTCTGTCTGACTTTGGGGTGCCCCCTCTCCCTCTGTCTGATTCCGGGGTGTCCCCAACCCCTCTCTCTGATTTCAGGGTGCCCTGAGGGTGCCCTCTCTCCCTCTCTCTGACCTTGGGGTGTCCCCAGCCCCTCTCTCTGACTTTGAGGTGCCCTCAGCTCGTCTCTCTGATTCTGGGGTGTCTCCAGCCCCTCTCTCTCTGACTTTGGGGTGTTCCTCTGCCTGTCTCATTCTGGGGTGTCCCCAGCCCTCTCTCTGAGACTTTGGGGTGTCCCTCTCCCTGTCTCATTCTGGGGTGTCCCCTCTCTGTCTCTGACTTTGGGGTGCCCCTCTCCCTGTCTCTCATTCCGGGGTGTCCCCTCTCTGTCTCTGACTTTGGGGTGTCCCTCTCCCTGTCTCTCATTCCGGGGTGTCCCCAGCCCCTCTCTCTCTGACTTTGGGGTGTCTCCCCTCTCTCTCTGACTTTGGGGTGTCCCTCTCCCTGTCTCTCATTCCGGGGTGTCCCCTCTCTCTCTCTGACTTTGGGGTGTCCCTCTCCCTGTCTCTCATTCCGGGGTGTCCCCTCTCTCTGACTTTGGGGTGTCCCTCTCCCTGTCTCTCATTCCGGGGTGCCCTGAGGGTGTCCCCTCTCTCTCTCTGACTTTGGGGTGTCCCTCTCCCTGTCTCTCATTCCGGGGTGCCCTGAGGGTGTCCCCAGCCCTCTCTCTGACTTTGGGGTGTCCCTCTCCCTGTCTCTCATTCTGGGGTGTCCCCAGCCCCTCTCTCTCTGACTTTGGGGTGTCCCTCTCCCCGTCTCTCATTCCGGGGTGCCCTGAGGGTGTCCCCAGCCCTCTCTCTGACTTTGGGGTGTCCCTCTCCCTGTCTCATTCCGGGGTGTCCCCTCTCTGTCTCTGACTTTGGGGTGTCCCTCTCCCTGTCTCTCATTCTGGGGTGTCCCCAGCCCCTCTCTCTCTGACTTTGGGGTGTCTCCTCTCTCTCTCTGACTTTGGGGTGTCCCTCTCCCTGTCTCTCATTCCGGGGTGCCCTGAGGGTGTCCCCAGCCCTCTCTCTGACTTTGGGGTGTCTCCTCTCTCTCTCTGACTTTGGGGTGTCTCCTCTCTCTCTCTGACTTTGGGGTGTCCCTCTCCCTGTCTCATTCCGGGGTGTCCCCTCTCTCTCTGACTTTGGGGTGTCCCTCTCCCTGTCTCTCATTCCGGGGTGTCCCCTCTCTCTCTCTGACTTTGGGGTGTCCCTCTCCCTGTCTCTCATTCCGGGGTGCCCCCTCTCCCCCGCAGGTGAGAAGCAGATGCGCTTCGCCCTCTCGGAGCTGCCCTTCGATGTCAGCCCGGGCTTCGACAAGGACGTGGAGGTGGTTCCGAGCCGCGGGCACGCCCTGGAGCCGCCCTACGCCGGCCCGCTGTCGCTGCTGGGCGCCGGGGACCCGCTGCGCCCGCTGCGCCTGGCCACCAACTGCATCACCGAGGTCACTCCGGTCATCAGCTCCGTGTACACCCAGATCCAGGCGCTGCCCGCCCGCCTCGAGCTGCCGCGGGGCCGCGACTCCTCCGAGGACGGCGCCGAGGGCATCCCGGTGATCTTCCGCAGCCGCGGCGGCGGCGGGGACGCCGGGGCGTCGCCGTCCAACGGCTGCCAGGACTCCACGGACACCGAGAGCATCCAGGAGGAGCGGGCGGGCGGCGGCAGCAGCCGGCACAGCCCCGCCTACGCCAAGGAGGAGCCCAAGGAGGAGCCGGACGGTGCGGCCCGCTGCTTCCCCAAGGAGTCCCTGCGGGTGCTCAACGAGGAGGGCGAGCAGCTGCGGGCTTTCTGCTGCGAGCACTGCCGAGTGCTCTTCCTGGACCACGTCATGTTCACCATCCACATGGGCTGCCACGGCTTCAGGGACCCTTTCGAGTGCAACATCTGCGGCTACCGCAGCCAGGACCGCTACGAGTTCTCCTCGCACATCGTGCGTGGCGAGCACAAGATATGAGGTGGGAGAGACTCCCCCTTCCTGCCTCGGATTCCCCCGTTTCAGACCGATTTTCCCCTCCTCAGTCGTGCTCGGGAAACACAAAATGTGAGGTGGGGGAAACGCCCCCTTCCTGCCTCCAGCTCCCCGATTTTCCCCTCCTGAATCGTGCTCGGGAAATACAAAATGTGAGGTGGGAGAACCCCCCCTTCCTCTCCCAAATTCCCTGATTTCACCCCCATTTCATCCCGGTTTTCCCCTCCTGCCTTGTGCTCAGCAAACACAAAATGCGAGGTGGGAGAATCCCCCCTTTCCTGCCTCCACTTCCCCAATTTTCCCCTCCTGAGTCGTGCTTGGGAAACACAAGATACGAGGTGGGAAAATCCCCCCTTCTGCCTCCAATTTCAGCCCAGTTTTCCCTTCCTAAATTGTGCATGGTGAGCACAAGATCCGAGGTGGGAAAAACTCCCCCTCCTGCCTCCAGTTCTCTGATTTTCCTCTCCTGAATCGTGCTCGGGAAACACAAGATATGAGTGGGAAAAACTCCCCCCTCCTGCCTCCAATCTCCTAATTCCAGCCCAATTTTCCTTTCCTAAATTGTGCTCGGCAAACACAAAATGTGAGGTGGGAAAAACTCACCTTCCTTCCTCCAATTTCCTGATTTCAGCCCAATTTTCCCTTCCTAAATTGTGCGTGGTGAGCACAAGATACGAGATGGAAAACCTCCCTTCCTGCCTGCGGTTTCCTGATTTCATCCCAATTTTCCCCTCCTGCATGGTGCTCGGCAAACACCAAATGTGAGGCTGGAAAATCCCTCCCTTCTTCCTCCAGTTTCCTGATTTCACCCCGGCTTTCCCCTCCCAAACACAAAATGTGAGGTTGGAAAACTCCCCCGCCTCAAATTCCCCCTTCTCTCCTCCCATTTCCCCTCCCACATCCCGTGCAAAAAGCGAGGTTGGAAAAAAAATCTTCCCTGCCTCAAATTCCCATTTTTTCCCCCAATTTTCCTCTTTTTCCCCCCAATTTTCCCCTCCCATTTCCCCTTTTTCCCCCCAATTTTCCCCTCCCACCTCGTGCACACCGAGCACAAAATGTGAGGTTGGAAAAATCCCTCTCCCACCTCAAATTCCCGTTTTTCCCACCCGATTTTCCCCCTCCCATCCTTAGGGCATGGAACTGTTGGGTTGTGTTGTTTTTATTTTTTTTTTTTTCCTTTTATACTCCTTTGCACTGACTTTGGCTATAAAAAAAAAACCAAAAAAAACCAAAACAAAAAAGTATTTAAAAACAACAACAACAACAAAAAACCCCAAAAAAACAGAAACCCACCCCAAAAACCCGACTGGCCCCGCCCAGGGGGAGCCCTTAATCCTCCTTTTTATAAACGAACTTATTTAAATATTGAATAGGAAAGGACTTTTTTGTGCTTTTTTCCCCCCTTCCTCGTTATTTATTAAGCTTTTGAGTTGCTCTTTTGATAATTCTTGGGGTTTTTCACCCCCCAAAAAAAAAAAAAAAGACAAAAAAAGGTCTCACTTGAATTTTGGAGACTGTTCCCCCCCTTGCCCTGCTCCCGCCGGCTCCCGGCACTGCCCGGCCCCGTTCCCGGGCTAAAGGAACCTCAAAATTCGGTGCTAACCCCCCCGGGGACCCCCCAAAACCCAGCCTGACCCCCCCCAGCCCGGGGGGAGCTGCCCCGTCCCCAGCTTTAACCAGGGAACCCCGGAACGGGACGTGGGGACCCCCCAAATCTTCCCCCAAAATGCCCCCAAATCCCCCCCAAAATGCCCCTCAAATCCTTCCCCAGATCCCCCCCAAAATGCCCCCCAAATCCTCCCCAGATCCCCCCTAAATCCTCCCCCAAATCCCCCCCAAATCCTCCCTCAAATCCTCCCCCAATTCCCCCCCAAATCCCCCTGGAGCCCCCCCAATCCTGACCCCACTGGGGGTCCCCTACAATGAAGGATGAGGGTCCTGGGCACAGCCAGGGTGGGACCCCCAGATCTGGGATCCCCCCAAGTTTGGGGTGTGACAGAGGGGGAGCAGCTCGGGGGACCCCAATCCCAGCCCATGGGGACCCCAACCCCTCAGATCTGGGGGACCCCCACCCATGGGGACCCCAGCCCCATTTCCCCTCGGCTCTGGGACCCCCAGCCCCCCCTCAGCTCCAAGTTTTTGTCCACCCCACTCCCCCTCTTTTGGGGGTCCCCCACCCCACTCCTCCATTTGGGGGTCCACACTCCCCCATTTTGGGGTCCCCACTCCCCCATTTGGGGGTCTCCACTCCCCCTTTTTGGGGTCCCCCCAGCTCCATTTCCCCTCAGCTCTGGGACCCCAGCCCCATTTCCACTTGGCTGCGGGATTCCCTCCACCCCACTCCCCCCATTTTGGGGTCCCCCCCCATTTCCCCTCACCTCCGGGGGTCCCCCCACCCCATTCCCCCCACTCTGGGGGTCCCACTCCCCCATGTGGGGGTCCCCACTCCCCCATTTCGGGGGTCCCCTCTCCCCCATTTCGGGGTCCCCACTCCCCCATTTCGGGGTCCTCTCTCCCCCGTTTTGGGGTCCCCTCTCCCCCGTTTGGGGTCCCCTCACCCCCATTTTGGGGTCCCCACTCCCCCATTTCGGGAGTCCCCACTCCCCCGTGTGGGGGTCCCCTCTCCCCCGTTTTGGGGTCCCCACTCCCCCATTTCGGGGGTCCCCCGGCCCAGGACGCATAAAACGCCCCCGCGGTGGCGGCGGGGGCCAAACCAAAGCTGTCCCCGAGCAGGGGACACCCACGAGCACCTCAGCAGCGCCCGCTGCCCCACCCTGACCCCGGGGACTTCTGGGGACATTGCCCCTCTCCCCTCCCCCACGGCGCTCAGGGGGTCCCCCCGTTCCCAGCCCCCCCCTTTTGGGGGTGCCCTCACCCCTCCCCCAGCGCCGGAACCAACCCAAAAAGGGGCTTGGAACCCCAAAGTGGGGCTTTTCCAAACCCAAACCCCGGGGCTGTGAACCCAGAAAAGGGTTTTGGAACCCCAAAAGAGGGTTTGAAACCCCAAAAGAGGGGGTTTGGAACCCAAATCAGAGCTCTGCCCTTTCCAGCCCCTCTGGGGTTGGTTGGGTTGGGGGTTTTTTCCCTCCTTTTTCATTTCTTACTTCCATTTTCTTTCTCTTCTTTTCCCTTTTTTCCCCTTTTCCATTTTCTTTTCCCCTTCCCCCCCTTCCTATTTTATTTCCCTTTCCCCCCCTTTTTTCTCCCCTTTTTTTATTTCCCTTTTCCCCTCTTTTTCCCCTTTTTTCCTTCCCTTTTCCCCCCCTTGTCCCCCTTTTTTTCACCTCTTTTTCTATTTCCCTTCCCCCTCTTTTTCCCCTTTTTTCCTCCCCTTCTCCCCCCTTTTTTTCCCCCTTTTCCCCCCCTTTCCTCCTTTTTTCTCCCCTTTTCTATTTCCTTTTTCCCCTTTTCCCCCTTTTTCTCTCATTTTCTATTTTCTTTCCTTTTCCCTTTTTCTCCCCTTTTCTATTTCCTTTTCCCCTTTTCTCCCCTTTTCTATTTCCTTTTCCCCTTTTCTCCCCTTTTCTATTTCCTTTTCCCCTTTTTCCCCCCTTTTCTATTTCCTTTTCCCCTTTTCTCCCCTTTTCTATTTCCTTTTTCCCCTTTTCCCCTTTTTCCCCCCTTTTCTATTTCCCCCTTTTCCCTTTCCCCTTTCCCGTCCCCTCCCGGGGTCACCGCAGCCTGCGGGCTCCCCTCGTCCCTCCCGTGTCCCTCCGTCCCCTCCGTGCCGGTAAATTCTATTTTTGCTGTGGAAGAGCGGCCGAGGCAGTGCAATAGCCGTGCGAGAGCCCGCGCGCCGTGTCCCTGTCCCCGTCCCTGTCCCCGTCCCCGTCCCGCGCGTGCCGTGTCCCCGTCCCCGTCCCCGTCCCCGTCCCTGTCCCGCGCGGCTCCGGTTTTGTACTGAGCACATTGCAATGAAGGCTCTGTGGCCACAGACTGCTCCTGCCTGCTGTGCTGCCCGGGGGACGGCCTGGGGACACCGGGGACACCGGGGACAGCCCCGGGGAACGGCCTGGGGGCCCCGGGGAACAGCCTGGGGACACCGGGGACAGCCCCGGGGAACGGCCTGGGGACACTGGGGACATTGGGGACACTGGGGACACCGGGGACAGCCCCGGGGAACGGCCTGGGGACACCGGGGACAGCCCCGGGGAACGGCCTGGGGACACCGGGGACATTGGGGACACTGGGGACAGCCCCGGGGGACGGCCTGGGGACACCGGGGACACTGGGAACAGCCCCGGGGAACGGCCTGGGGACACCGGGGACACCGGGGACAGCCCCGGGGAATGGCCTGGGGACACTGGAGACAGCCCCGGGGAACGGCCTGGGGACACCGGGGACAGCCCCGGGGAATGGCCTGGGGACACTGGAGACAGCCCCGGGGAACGGCCTGGGGACACTGGGGATATTGGGGACAGCCCCGGGGAACGGCCTGGGGACACCGGGGACACTGGGGGACACCAGGGACATTGGGGATGGCCCCGGGGACACTGGGGACAGCCCTGGGAAACGGCCTGGGGACACTGGGGACACTGGGGGACACCAGGGACATTGGGGACAGCCCTGGGAAACGGCCTGGGGACACCGGAGACACCGGGGACATTGGGGACAGCCCCGGGAAATGGCCTGGGGACACCAGGGACACTGGGGATGGCCCCGGGGACACTGGGGACAGCCCTGGGAGACGGCCTGGGGACACCGGGGACATTGGGGACAGCCCCAGGAAATGGCCCTGGGGACACCGGGGATACTCGAGACACCCAGAAATGGGGACACCGGGGGACAGCCAGGGGACACTGGGGAAACCGGGGACACTGGCGATACCCAGAAATGGGGACACTGGGTACAGCCAGGGGACACTGGGGACAGCCAGAAATGAGGACACTGGGGACAGCCAGGGGACACTGGGGACACAGAAATGGGGACAGGGGACAATGGGGACAGTCAGAAACGGGGACAGGGGAGACTGCGGACATCCAAAAATGGGGACAAAGGACACAGAAATGGGGACAAAGGACACTGGGGACAGCCAGAGAGAGACAGGGGACACTGGGGACAGCCAGGAATGGGGGCAGAGGACACTGAGGTCTCCTTTAGGGGTTTTTTGGGGACATTTGGGACACGCAGAAATGGGGGGAAAGGACATTGGGGGTCTCCCTTAGCGGTGTTAGGGGGCACAGGACACATAGGGGACACCCAAGGGGACAAGGGACCCTGGGGACCCCGGGGTTGGGGACACTCCCGCGTCACTGGGGGTCGCCATGGAGAGGGGGGGGGGGGGGGACGCCGCCGCTTCCGGACTGCATTTCCCAGCAGCCCTCGCGGCACGCGCCAATCGCGAGTGACGTCACACGCGCTGAGCGGTTTCTTCACCGCGTGCGCGGCGTGGATCCTTCCGCTCACCGCAGTGAAAATAGTCCCTACCCCATCCCCGCTCCCGTTAATTCCCCTCCAACTCCCGCCACTCTCCGCCCGCTCCGGTGACTGGGGCGGAGCCGCTGCGAGCCTTCCTCGGGTGTCCCCGCGGGGACCGGAGAGGCGGCGGCGGCACTTCCGGGCGGAGGGAGCGGAGGGATATAAGCGCGGCCGCGCTGCGGCCGTTCCTCTTCCGGTTCTCCCTCAGAGCCGCCATGGTGAGCGCGGCGTGGCCGGGAGCGCCCGGGGGGCTCCGGAGGGCTCCGGGGGGGCCCGAGGGGGCTCGGAAAGGGACGCGGGGCCCGTGTGGGGCACGGGGGGATCAGAGGGGCCCTTTGGGGGGGCTGCGGGAGCGGCGGGGGGGCCTGGGAGGGGCCCGGAGAGGTTTTGGGGGGGGGGGGGGGCTCGGAGAGGGATGTGGGGTTCGTGTGGGCCAGGGGATCATGAAGGGGTTTGGAAGGGGGTTTTGGGGGGAGGTTTGGGGTCTCCAGAGGGATTTAGGGGGGCGTAAAGAAGGATGTGGGGTGTGGATGGAGCCTTTGGGTTCTCGGGGATTTTTATGGGGCTGGGGGCGGCTGTGAATGGGGGATCCAGGGGGGTCTCTGGGGTTTTTATGGGGGGCAGCTCTGGTAGGCTTGATCCTGGGACTGATCCTGGGACTAATCCTGGGCTCCCTGGGCCTGATCCTGGGACTGATGCTGGGGCTGATCCTGGGCTCAATCCTGCACTCTCTGGGGCTGATCCTGGGGCTCTTGGGAATTGATTCTGGGCCTGATCCTGAGATTCATCCTGGTCTCCCTGGGGCTGATCCTGGGCTCAATCCTGATCTCCCTGGGGTTCATCCTGATCTCTCTGGTTGGTGATCCTGGGGCTGATCCTGATCTCTCGGGGGCTGATCCTGGGCTCTCTGGGGTTGATCCTGGGGTTGATCCTGGGCTCGATCCTGGTCTTTGGGGTTGATCCTGGGCTCGATCCTGGTCTTTGGGGTTGATCCTGGGCTCGATCCTGGTCTTTGGGGTTGATCCTGGGCTCAGTCCTGGGCTCGATCCTGGGCTCAGTCCTGGGGTTGATCCTGGGCTCAGTCCTGGGCTCGATCCTGGGCTCCATCCTGGGCTCTCTGGGGTTGATCCTGGGCTCTCTGGGGTTGATCCTGGGCTCCATCCTGGGCTCTCTGGGGTGGATCCTGGGCTCCATCCCGCTCTCCCTGGGCTCCATCCCCGTCCCCCCGCAGACCAAGAAGAGGAGGAACAACGGGCGTGCCAAGAAGGGCCGCGGGCACGTGCAGCCCATCCGCTGCACCAACTGCGCCCGCTGCGTGCCCAAGGACAAGGCCATCAAGAAATTCGTCATCAGGAACATCGTGGAGGCTGCTGCTGTCAGGGACATCTCCGAGGCCAGCGTCTTCGACTGTGAGTGCGGGGTGGAGCCCCGAATCAGCCCCCGGCCAGAGCACAAAGGGCCCTTCAGTCGCTGCGGGAAGCGTGGCTGTGTCACCTCATACCCCGCGCTGCTCGCCCCCGAAATTGTTCCTGTGCCTTGCAAATCAGCCCCATGCTCACCCCAAAGAGCGCCCCTGTCACCCCAAACAGTGCCTGTCACCCCAAACAGTGCCTGTCACCCCAAACAGCACATCTGTCACCCCAAACAGCGCCTCTGTCACCCCAAACAGTGCCTGTCACCCCAAACAGTGCCTGTCACCCCAAACAGCGCCTCTGTCACCCCAAACAGCGCCTCTGTCACCCCAAACAGTGCCTGTCACCCCAATCAGTGCCTGTCACCCCAAACAGCACATCTGTCACCCCAAACGTCACCCCTGTCACCCCAAAGAGCGCCCCTGTCACCCCAAACAGCACCTCTGTCACCCCAAACGGCGCCCCTGTCACCCCAAACCAGCCCCATTGTCCCCCAAATCTGTCCCCCCTAAACTGTCCCTTTGCCCAGCCCTAAGAGAACAGCTGTACGTGGAGCTGCCTTACTGCCCCGGGGCTGCTTTTGGGGTGTTGGGGTCCCTGGGTGTGTATTTTTGGGGTCCCTGGGTGTGTTTTTAGGGGTTTCTGGGGTCCCTGGGTGTGTTTTTTGGGGTTTTTTGGTGTTTTTGGGTTCCCTGGGTGTGTTTTTTGGGGTCCCTGACCCCGCTGTCCCCCCAGCCTACGTGCTGCCCAAGCTGTACGTGAAGCTGCATTACTGCGTCAGCTGCGCCATCCACAGCAAGGTGGTGCGGAACCGCTCCCGCGAGGCCCGCAAGGACCGCACGCCCCCGCCCCGCTTCCGCCCCGCCGTGAGTCTGGGGGCGTCCCCGAGGGGCCTGGGGGGTCCCCGAGGGGCCTGGGGGGGTCCCAGGGGTGTTCAAAAGGGGTCTGAGGGGGTTCCAGACTGCACCCCCTCGCCCCGCCGTGAGTCTGGGGGGGTCCCCAATGGGGTTGGGGGGGTCCCAAGGGTGTTCAGAAGGGTCCTGGAAGGGTCTGGGGGGTTTCAGACTGCACCCCACCCACCCTGCCATGAGTCTGGGGGCATCCCTGAATGGTTTGGGGGGGTCTTGGAGGGGTTCCAGGGCTGTTTTGGGGGGTCCCCAGTGGGGTTGGGGGGTCCCAAGGGTGTTCAGAAGGGTCCTGGAAGGGTCTGGGGGGTTTCAGACCACACCCCCCTGCTCAGATTCCACCCCGCCTGAGTCTGGGAGCTCCCCGAGGGGCCGGGGGGGGTCCCTGAGGGGCCTGGGGGGGTCCCCGGGGTGTTCAGAAGGGTCCTGGAAGGGTCTGGGGGGTTCCAGACCGCACCCCCCCTGCCCTGCCGTGAGTTCAGGGGCATCCCTGAAGGGTTTGGGGGGGTCTTTGAGAGGTCCCAGGGCTGTTTGGGGGGTCCCCAGTGGGGTTGGGGGGTCCCAAGGGCGTTCAGAAGGGTCCTGGAAGGGTCTGGGGGGTTTCAGACCGCACCCCCCTGCTCAGATTCCACCCTGCCATGAGTCTGGGGGCGTCCCCGAGGGGTTTAGGGGGGTCCCCGAGGGGCCTGGGGTGGTCCTAGGGCTGTTTGGGGGGATCCCTGAGAGGTTTGGGGGGGGTCCCAGGGGTGTTGGGGAGGGTCCTGGAGGGGTCTCAGGGGGGTCTGGGGGATCCTAAAGGGTCATTGGGGAGGTCTGGGGGGGTCCCTGGGGTGTCTGGGGGGTCCCGGAGGGGTCTGGGGGTACCTGGAGGGGTCCCAGTCGGTTTTTGGGGTGGGGTCTCAAGGGTTCCAGGGGGTCCTGGAAGGGTTTGGGGGGGTCCCCAGGGATCTGTGCCCCCCCCAGCCCCCCTAACTTTGTGTTCTCTCCGCAGGGAGCAGCCCCCCGACCCCCCCCCAAGCCCATGTGAGGAGACCCCGGCCCCGCGCGGGACCCCCAGGGCAGAGACCCCCAGAGTCAATAAAGGATCTGCCCCGAGCCGGCTCCGTTCTTGAGGGGGAACTGGGGGGTCCTGAGGGGGAACTGGGGGGTCCTGAGAGGGATTTGGGGGGTCCTGAGGGGGAATTGGGGGGTCCTGAGGGGGATTTGGGGGTCCATGAGGTGGGCTCAGCCCCCTCATTATGGGGGGTCTCTGGGGTCACCCCATATCTTGAGGGGGGGGCTGCTCCAAGCCTGGTTTGGGGGGGCATTTTGGGGTGCTCTGATGCTGCTCTGCATTTTTGGGGGGTTCCTGGGAGGGTCTCAGCCCCCTTATTTTGGGGGGGGGGCACTTTGGGGTCCCCCAGTGTGAGCGTGGAGGCTGCTGCCCACCCAGGAGGGGAGGAGATGGGGGGGCTCTGACCCCCAGGGCGGGTCTGGGGGTATTTGGGGTCACCTGGGGGGGCTCCCTGGTGCCCCCCGGACCCCTCCCCTTGTCCCGGGGGGGGTTGGGGTCCCCAAATCCTCCCCAGGGCCAGGAGCTGCCCCGACCTGGGGGAGGGGGTCTGACCCCCCCCGTTTTGGGGGTGTTTGGGGTTTGACCCCCCCAGTTCCGGGGTGTTTGAGGTCAGAGCCCTCCTCCCCCGTTTGGGGGGGGCTTCACCCTGGGAGCTGCATTTTGGGGGGGGTCTCCGCGGGGCCCGACCCCTCCCCGTGTTTTGGGGGGGCTTCAATGGTTCCCAACCCCCCCCGGGCCGGTTTTTTGGGGCGGGGTCTCCGTGGGACCGGGGGGCGTCAACGGGGCCCGGGGGCACCGGGAGAGCGGGCCGGGGGCTGGGGGGGGGCGAGCTTTGCACCGGGACCGGTGGGACCCGGACCGGGCCGGGGTCCCGGGGGGGCTCGGAGGAGCGAATTTGCCCCGGGCCCGGGCCGGGGGCGCCGCCCGGGGCCGGTCCCGGCCGTGCCCAGCCCGGCGGGGGCGGACGGTGCCGGTGCCGCCGCCCCGGGCGGGGCGGGCGGGTCCCGGGGAGGGGCGGGGAGGGCAGCGGGGTGTCCCGTCCCCCCGGCCCGGCCCGGCCCGGCGCTGCCCCGCCCGGCCCCGCCCGGCCCGCGGCCCCGCGCCAGGTGCATTCCCGGGCACGCTCCGCCGCTACCGGGGCGCCGCGATGGAGCCGCACCGGCACCGGGAGCGGCCCCGGGCGCTGCTGCTGCTGCTGCTGCTGCTGCCGCCGCTGCTGCTCCGCGCCCCCGCGCCCGGCTCCGCGCAGGCAGGTGAGCACCGGCACCGGCACCGGCACCGGCGGGGCACGGGGGAACCGGGGCTGCGCCGCGGCGTCGGGGAAAGGGAAACCGCGGAAACACCGGAGCGCTCGGGGATCCCGGGACGGGCGGCGGGAGCGGCAGCGCTCGGGGGTCGCGGCGGTGCTGCTGTCCCGGTTCCGCCGGTACCGGACCCCGACCGAATCCCGGCAATTCCCGCGGCCGCTTCCCCCGCGGGGGCGTCCCGGGATCCCCCGGCTCTGTCCCGGGGAGACCGCACGGCTCCGGGGCCCCGGGACCGGCACCGAAACCGCGCCGGGACTGCGGCTCCGGCGGGGCTGGGGCTCGGTGGCCGCTCCCGGGATCGGTGCGAGGGCTCGGTGCCCCTTCCCGGGATCGGTGCGAGGGCTCGGTGCCCCTTCCCGGGATCGGTGCGGGGGCTCGGTGCCGCTTTCCGGGTTCGCTCCCGCTCTCGGTGCCCCCTCCCGGGCTCGGCACCTGCGGCCCCGCAGCTGCCCGGGCTAATTTTAGGCTGCGGGGCCGGGCCCGGCGATGCCTTTGGGATCCGGGCGGGACCCCCGAGGGGGACGGGGGGGATTCTTCAGGGGGGGACCCCGGAGGAGCCCCCGGCCCTGCCCGCGCCGCCGCCCCGCACCCCCGGCACCCCGGAAGGGCCGCGGCCGCCCGGGAGTTGTTTTCGAATCCCCAGAGGAAAAACACCGAGGGCTGGACGCGCAGGCGGGGCCGCCGTCACCCCGAAACTCCGGGGGTGCCCGGGCTGGGGGCACACCCGGGGGACCCCTCGCTGTGTCCCCTGCTCCGTGTGCCGCCGGCGACGCCTCGGGTGCCACCCCCGGGCTCCGGAGCCACGGCGAGAGAGGGAACAGCGCGGGGACACCTCGGGGGGCTCGGGGACACCACGGGGACAGCGAGGGGACAGCGAGGGGAGCGGCCCCGGCCCCGCTCCCCCCAAAGCCCCGGCTCTGAGAGCCCCCTTTGTTCGGGGCCGGGGCCCGGCGCACACAGCCCCCTTTGTGCCGCCGCCGGGCCCGAGGGCAGGAGGTCGCTGCGAGCCCCTCCCGGTGCCCCCCCGGTCCCCCGGTGCTATTCCTGGCGGCGGGGGCCGCGGTGGCACGCGGCTGATAGCGGGGACGTGCCGGAGCTGCCGGCGGGGCCCCGCGCTGATAACGCCCGGTCCCGCCGCCGCCGCGGCGCCCGTGGGGAGGGGGGGGCCCAGCATCGCCCCCCGCCCCCCCCCCGGGCAGGTGCACCCGGGGGTCGCGGCCCCCCAGTGCCGGTAATGAGCCGCCGTTAACGATTCACCGGCACGTTCGAGGCTCCGGGGGTCCTGGGGCAAGGGCTGGATGGTGCCCCCCAACACGCTGCGGACCCCCCCGGTGTTTCACGGGGGTCGCAGCACCCCCGTTCCGGGCCCCCCGAGCCCATCCCCGGGGCGGCGGGGGCCGGGGCCGCTGCCATCGCAGCTGGGACCTTTTTTTAGCCCCTTCCGCGCTCAAATAGCCCGGCCGGGCCGGGGGGGCCCCTCCGTGCGAGCCCCGAGCTCCGCGGCCGCCCCCGGAGGGGTCCCGGGCCGGACAAAGCCGCCTTTGAGCGGGGCCCCCCCGCGCCGGGGCCCTGAGTCACGTCTGGCGGGTCCGGGGGGGGCCCCGCACCCCTCGGTGCCCCCGGGGGTCCCGGTCGGGGGGGGTCCCGGTGCCACAATCGCGGCTTTGTGCGGTGCCGGGGGAGGGGGCCCCGCGCACAAAGGGGGCCCTGTGCGCCCGCCAGAACGGGGGGGACCCCGAGCCCGCCGCCCCCGCGGGGACCCCGCGCCCCCGGAGCCCGGGGGTGTCCGCGGGGCTCGGGCCGCGGGGCGGCGGCGGCGGCGGGGCCGAAGTCCGGGCGGGCGTGGCGGGGCGGGGGGGCCGTGCCCGAGGCGCCCGCCTTGCGCAAGGCTCGCCCGGCCGGTTCGGGCACCGGGAGCGGGGAGGGACCGGGAGGGAGCGGCGGGGGAGGACCCGGGGCGGGGACAGCGCTGGGGAGGGCGCTGGGGGGACAGGGACATGGTGGGGGACAAGGGCGGCAGAGGGAGGGGACAGGGACACCGCGGAGGGGACAAGGACATGGTGGAGGGGACAAGGACATGGTGGAGGGGACCCTGAGGGGGACACCATGGAGGGGACAAGGAGATGGCGGAGGGGACAGGGGGCACCCTGGTGGGGACACCATGGGCAGGACATGGCCAGCTCAGAGGGGACAGGTGTAGCGGCCGTTCAGGGGAGGATGTGACCACTGAGGAGGTGACACGGCCACCATGGGGACCGTGGCCATCGAGAGCAGGACATGTCCAGCTTGGAGGGGGCTGGGACACCAAGGGACACCAAGGGACACCAAGGGGATGACATGGCCACTGAGGAGGTGACACAACCACCACGCGCAGGACACGGCCAGCTGGGAGGGGACATTGCTGTGCCCGTGCAGGGGGTGCTGTGGCCACACAGGGGTGGCCGTGGTGGCCGTGGTGGCCCCGTGGTGGCCCCGGTGACACGCTGGGTGCCCGCAGTGTGCGCGGGGACGCTGAACGGGCTGAGCGTGACGGGGGACGCGCAGCACCAGTACCAGACCCTGCACAAGATGTACAACAACTGCGAGATCGTCATGGGCAACCTGGAGATCGTCCTCATCGACCACACCCAGGACCTCTCCTTCCTCCAGGTGACCCCCGGGGGACACGGGGACACTGAGGGGGGGACGTGGGCAGCTCCGAGGGGACGGGGACCTCATGGGGGGCATTGCTGCTGTCACCCGGGAGAGGACATGGCCGGTTTGGAGATCACATGGCCACCATGGGGACAGTGGCCATCAAGGGGAGGACGTGGCCATCTAAAGGAGGACATGGCCAGTTTGGAGGTCACGTGTCCACCATGGGGACCATGGCCATCAAAAGGAGGACATGACCATTGAGGGGGTGACATGGCCACCATGGGGACAGTGGCCACCGTGTGCAGGACGGCCAGTGGGACACGTGGACGTGGGACCATGGCCATCAAAAGGAGGACAGGGTCAGTTTGGAGGTGACACAGCCACCATGGGGACCGTGGCCACCATGTGAAGGAATGGCCAGTTGGGAGGTCACATGGGGACCGTGGCCATGAAGGGAGGACATCGCCATTGAGGGGGTGACGCGTCCACCATGGGGACAGTGGCCATCAAGGGCAGGACGTGGCCAGTTTGGAGGTGACACAGCCACCACGGGGACCGTGGCCAAGGCCACCAGGTGACCCCGAGCCCCCCGCAGACCATCCGGGAGGTGACCGGCTACATCCTGATCGCCATGAACGTGTTCGCGGCGCTGCCGCTGCAGAACCTGCGCGTCATCCGCGGCACGCAGTTCTACGAGGACAGGTTCGCGCTCTTCGTGCTGCTCAACTACAACCCCAACACCACGCACGCCCTGCGCCAGCTCGGCCTCAACCAGCTCACAGGTGGGACAGCGAGCGGGGACACCGCGGGGCTGGGGACACCGCGGGGCTGGGGACATTGCAGGGGGCTGGGGACACCGCGGGGCTGGGGACATCGCAGGGGCTGGGGACATCACAGGGGCTGGGGACACCGCGGGGCTGGGGACACCATGGGGCTGGGGACATCGCAGGGGGCTGGGGACATTGCAGGGGGCTGGGGACACCGTGGGGCTGGGGACACCGCGGGGCTGGGGACATCATGGAGGGTTGGGGACATTGTGAGGTTGAGGACACCATGAGGTTGGGGACATCACAGGGGGTTGGGGACATTGCAGGGGGATGGGGACATTGCGGGGGTCCCCATCCCCTCCCTACGCTGCCAGGTGGGTTTGGGGGCTTCTGTCCCCCCTTGTCACCCCCTTGTCACCCCCCGTCACGCCGTGTCCCCGCAGAGATCCTGGCGGGGGGGGTGTACATCGAGAAGAACGCGCAGCTGTGCCACGTGGACACCGTGGAGTGGAGGGACATCATGAGGGACACGCGCCTGGAGCCCCTCGTGAGGGACAACGGCCGGGGCTGTGCGTGCCGGGGACAGCGGGGCTGCGGGGTCACCCGGGCTGGGGGGCTGCGGGGTCACCCCTGGGCTTGGGGCCACTTTGGGGTGGCTTTGGGGTCGCTCCTGGGGCTGGGGTGACTTTGGGGTGGCGTTGGGGTCCCCCAGTATTTTCGGGGTGCCCGTGTTTTGGGGTGCCCATGTTTTGGGGTGCCCGTGTTGTGACCCCGCTGCCGCGCTGTCCCGCAGGCGCCCCGTGCCACGAGAGCTGCGGCGGCCACTGCTGGGGGCCGGGCCCCGAGGACTGCCAGAAACGTGGGTACCGGGGGGCTCTGGGGGGGGCTGTGGGGGTGGGCCGGGCCCCCCCGTGACCCCCGGTGTCCCCCGGTGTCCCCGCAGTGACCAAGACCATCTGCGCCCCGCAGTGCAACGGGCGCTGCTTCGGCCGCGCGCCCAACGAGTGCTGCCACGAGGAGTGCGCGGGCGGCTGCACCGGGCCCCTGCGCACACACTGCTTCGTACGTCCGTCCGTCTGTCCGTCCGTGTGTCCGTCCGTCTGTCTGTCTGTCCAGCCATCCGTCCACCCCTGCGTCCGTCTGTCCATCCATCTGCTCATCCATCCATCCATCCATCCATCCATCCCCATGTCCATGTGTCCGTCCATCCATCCATCTGTCCCTGTGTCCATCCATCTGTCCATCCATCCGTCCATCCATCCCCATGTCCGTGTGTCTGTCCCTCCGTCCATCCATCCCTGTGTCCATGGCTGTGTCCATCCCACGTCCATCCGCCCATCCCGTGTCCATCTGTCCATCCCGTGTCCATCCACTCATCCCACGTCCATCCGCCCATCCCGTGTCCATCTGTCCGTCTGTCCATCCCACGTCCATCCGCCCATCCCGTGTCCATCTGTCCATCCCGTGTCCATCCACTCATCCCACGTCCATCCGCCCATCCCGTGTCCATCCGCCCATCCCATGTCCATCTGTCCATCCCACGTCCATCCGCCCATCCCGTGTCCACCATCTGTCCGTCTGTCCGTCCCCAGGCCTGCCGGCACTTCAACGACAGCGGCTCGTGCGTCCCGCTGTGCCCGCAGCCGCTGATCTACAACAAGCTCACCTTCCAGCTGGAGCCCAACCCCGACACCAAGTACCAGTACGGGGGGGTCTGCGTGCGGGAGTGCCCCCGTGAGTCTGGGGGGGCTCGGGGGGTGGCTCTGGGGGAGGGGGGGGTGACCCGGGCTGGGGGACACCAGGTGACCGCCGAGGTGTCCCCTCCACCCCAGACAATTTCGTGGTGGACCAGAGCTCGTGCGTGCGCGCCTGCCCCAACGACAAGATGGAGGTGGAGAAGAACGGGCTGAAGATCTGCGAGCCCTGCGCGGGGCTCTGCCCCAAGGGTAGGGGCTGGGGGTCCCCCGGAGGGGGGGCTGGGGGCCGTGGGACCCCCCCTGACCCCCTGCCCACCCCCACAGCCTGCGAGGGCACCGGCGCCGGCAGCAAATACCAGACCGTGGACTCCAGCAACATCGACACCTTCATCAACTGCACCAAGATCCTGGGCAACCTCGACTTCCTCATCACGGGCCTGGAGGGGTGAGGGATGGCGTCTGGGGGGCTCGGGGGCGGTTAGGGGGTGCGGCCCCCAGCCCAGCTGAGCGCTCCGGCCCCGCAGGGACCCCTGGCGCAACATCTCGGCGCTGGACCCCGAGAAGCTGAACGTGTTCCGGACGGTGCGGGAGATCACGGGTGAGGAGGGGGGCTGGGGGTGCCGGGACCCCCCCGGAACCCCCCGGAACCCCCCAAACCTCCCTGAGCCCGCGGTGTGCCCGCAGGGTACCTGAACATCCAGTCCTGGCCCAAGCACATGCACAACTTCAGCGTCTTCTCCAACCTCGAGACCATCGGCGGACGGAGCCTGTACAAGTGAGGAGCCCCTGCCGCGCGTGCTGCGCTCCTCCCCGGCATCCCCGACCCCTGAATTCCCCGTTTTCCCCAATTCCTGCATCCCCGACCCCTGAATTCCCCGTTTTCCCCAATTCCTGCATCCTCCGGCATCCCCAATCCCCGAATTCTCCGTTTTTCCCGATCCCTGAATTCCCCGTTTTCCCAATCCCTGAACTCCCCGTTTTCCCCAATTCCTGAATTCCCCGTTTTCCCCGACCTCTGAATTCCCCGTTTTCCCCAATTCCTGAACTCCCCGTTTTCCCAATCCCTGAATTCCCCGTTTTCCCCGATCCCTGAACTCCCCCTTTTCCCCGATCCCTGCATCCCCTCGTCCCTGGATCCCTGCTTGTCCCGGCGCCCTCCATCCCCCTTTCCTTGTCCCTCCCTCCCTCCCGCTCCCGGAGTCTCTCCCCCGGTTCCCGGCGCATCCTCCCCGCTCCTGGAGTATCTGGGAGCGTCCCCTCCTCCTCGGAGCATCCCCCGGGCACCCGGGACATGCTCCCGGTTCATCCCCCGGCTCCCGGTTCCTCTCCCGGTTCATCCCCCGGTACCCGGTTCATCCCCCGACTCCCGGTTCATCCCCCGGTTCCCGGAGCATCCCCCGGAGCATCCCCGGAGCCCCGCAGCTCCCGGAGCCCCCCAGCTCCCGGAGCATCCCCGGAGCCCCCCCAGCCCCCCGACCGGGCGTGTCCGGTCCCGCAGCCGCGGTTTCTCGCTGCTGATCATGAAGAACGAGAACGTGACGTCGCTGGGGCTGCGCTCGCTGCGGGAGGTGAGCGCGGGCCGCGTGTACATCACGGAGAACCGGCGGCTCTGCTTCCTGCACACCGTGCACTGGGCCGCGCTCAGCCGCAGCCGCGCCGACCTCGACATCCGCAACAACCGCCCCCGCAGCAAGTGCCGTGCGTGGGCCGGGCTGGGGAGGGGGCGTGGGACCCCCCGCGGGACCCCTTGGGCACCCCCAGACCCCGCCGGGGGCCCCCGGTCTGTCCCGTAGGGAAGGCGAGCCTGGGACCCCCATACCCCGCACTGAACCCCCATCCCCTTCTGCTTGGGACCCCCCCGGGACCCCTCGGGGACACCCAGACCCCCCCCGGGGGGACCCCTCACTGACACCCCCTGTCCATCCCATAGGGAAAGGGACACCGGGGCCCCCAGACCCTGCACTGGACCCCCATCCCTTCCACAGGATGGGGGTGTGGGACCCCCAGCAGCACCTCCTGGGCACCCCCAGACCCAACCAGGGCCCCCCGTCTGTCCCATCGGGGAGGGGACACCGGGGCCCCCAGACCCTGCACTGGACCCCAATCCCTTCCACACGGAGGGGGCGTGGGACCCCCCCCCCGTGGGACCTCTTGGACACCCCCAGACCCCTGGAGAAGCCCCCTGTCCGTCCCATAGGGAAGGGGACACAGGGACAAACGGACCCCAGGCTGAGGGACCCCCAGACCCTGCCCTGAGCCCCCCGTGTCCCTCCATGCCACAGAAACCCCCCAGCCCCACTCCAAGCCCCCCTTTGTCCCTCCAAGACTCGGGGACCCCCAGACCCTCTCTGAACCCACCGGTGACCCCAGCCCCACTCCAAGCCCCCCTTTGTCCCTCCAAGACTCGGGGACCCCCAGACCCTCTTGGAGCCCCTGGGTCACCCCCAACCCCTCTCTGAGCCCATGGGGGGTGACCCCAGCCCCGCTGTCCCCCTGGGTGCCCGCAGCCCCTCTCTGTCCCCTCTGGGTGACCCCGCTGTCCCCTGGGTGACCCCGCTGTCCCCCGGGTGACGCCGCTGTCCCCTCCCTGTCCCCCAGAGCAAGAGGGCAAGGTGTGTGACCCGCTGTGCTCGGCCGAGGGCTGCTGGGGCCCCGGGCCCGGGCAGTGCCTGTCCTGCCGCTACTACAGCCGGAGGGGCGTCTGCGTGCCCACCTGCCGCTTCACCGAGGGGTCGGCGACACGGGGACACGGGGGGACAAAGGGGACATGGGGGACACGGGGGCAAGAGGGGCACAAGGGGCACAGGGGGCATGGAGGGCATGGGGGACATGGGGGCAAGAGGGGCATGGGGGACAAGGGGGACATGGAGGTCACAGGGGGACGTGGGGGATAAAGGGGACATGGGGGACACAGGGAGCACGGGGGCAAGGGGGACAAGAGTGACACAGGGGGACATGGGGGGCAAGGGGGACAAAAGGGGCACGGGGGACATGGGGACAAAGGGGACAAGAGGGTCACAGGGGGCACGGGAGGCACGAGGGGACAAGAGGGGCACAGGGGGACATGGGGGGACTGGGGAGGCACGGGGGGACATGGAGGGCACGGAGGGGCACGGGGGACCCAGAGGACATTTGGGACACGGGGGGCAAGGGGGACATGGAGGGCACGGAGGGGCACACAGGGGGGCACCGGCACTGCGGAGACCCCCGGGGCGGGGACTGGGGGGGGAGATCAGCCCCAGGGCGGGCCGGCCACTGCTGCGGAGCGCGGGGTGGCCCTGTCACCACCGGAGTGGCCCTGTCACCGCCGGGGTGGCCCTGTCACCGCCGGGGTGGCCCTGTCACCACCGGGGTGGCTCTGTCACCACCGGGGCGGCCCTGTCACCCTGGGCGGGCGCGGTGACACCCCCGATGTGCCCTCAGGGACCCTCGGGAGTTCTCGCAGGGCGGCGAATGCACCGAGTGCCACCCGGAGTGCGAGCGCATCGACGGCGGCGCCACCTGCAACGGCTCGGTACGGCCCGCGCCGCGTCCCCGCTGTCCCCGCCGCGTCCCCACGCGTGTCACAACCCCCCTCCCCGTCCCCCCGCAGGGTGCGGACACCTGCACGCGCTGCGCCCACTATCGCGACGGGCCGCACTGCGTGGAGCGCTGTCCCGACGGCGTCCTGGGCGAGCGCGGCCCCATCTACAAATTCCCCGACGGCAGCCGCGAGTGCCGGCCCTGCCACGAGAACTGCAGCCGCGGGTGCGCCCCCCGAGGGACACGGGGGGACACGGGGACAGCCGGCCGGGGGGGCTCTGGGGGGGCCCGGGAAGGTTGAGGGGTCAGGATCCCCTTGGGGGAATGGGGGGGGGTTCACGGGATGCCGTGGAGGGAGGGGCGGGGGGCCCAAAACCTCTCTGGGAGGAGGGCGGGGGTCCCAAAACCTCTCTGGGAAGAGGGTGAGGGTCCCAAAACCTCTCTGGGAAGAGGGCGGGGGTCCCAAAACCTCTCTGGGAGGAGGGCGGGGGTCCCAAAACCTCTCTGGGAAGAGGGTGGGGGTCCCAAAACCTCTCTGGGAAGAGGGCGGGGGTCCCAAAACCTCTCTGGGAAGAGGGTGGGGGTCCCAAAACCTCTCTGGGAAGAGGGTGGGGGTCCTGGGGTATCATTTGGGGCAGCAGTGGGGGACTCAGGACCTCACTGGTGGCATTTTGGGGTGTGGGGACCCCACGAGGGGCAGGCTGAGGGGCTTGAGACATCGTTCAGGGCAGGCTGGGGGTCTGGGGACCCCGCGGGACACCAGTCGGGGTCCCGGGTCTCTGCTGGGGGGGCCCCCACGGGCTGACCCCCATGTCCCTCCCCACAGGTGTGTGGGGCCGCTGCTGCGGGACTGCCTGGGGGACGCCCTGCCCGTGTCCAGGTACCGCGGGGGGGTCGGGGGCGTCCCGGGGGGGCTGCGGGGACCCTGGGAGGGCTGCGGGGACATCCCGGGGGGCGACAGGGACCCCGAGGTGCTGCGGGGACCCTAACCCTGTGCTTTTCCCCGTCCCCGGTGCCGTTCCCGCCCCGTTCCCGGTCCCGCAGGCGGACCCCGACGCTGATCGCGGTCATG
The DNA here is from genome assembly GCF_015832195.1 of Motacilla alba alba. Taxonomy (NCBI): domain Eukaryota; kingdom Metazoa; phylum Chordata; class Aves; order Passeriformes; family Motacillidae; genus Motacilla; species Motacilla alba. The sequence goes on along the minus strand of NC_052044.1, from coordinate 1,268,909 downwards.
GTGGTCGGCGCGGTTTTCCTCTCGTGCTCGCTGGTGCTGCTGGCGCTGCTCTACTGGCGGGGCAAGAAGATCCAGAAGAAGCGGGCGATGCGGCGCTACCTGGAGCGGGGCGAGGTCAGCGCCGGGCACCGGAGCGGCCCCGGGAGCGGCGGGGAGGGGCGGGGAGGGGCGGGTCCTGTGTCCCCCCGCCGGGGCAGAGGGGTGGCTGTCCCCTCCAGCCCCGTCCCCGTCCAGCCCCAGCTCTGCCTCCATTCCAGTCGCTCTCCATCCTCATCCTGCTGTGCTCCTGTCCCTGTCCCCGTCCCTGTCCCCATCCCATCCCCATTCCCACACCGTGTCCCTGTCCCATCCCCATCCCGTTCCCATCCCTGTCCCCATCCCCATTCTCATGCTGTCCCCGTCCTGTCCCTATCCCATCCCATCCCATCCCATCCCTGTTCCCATGCCGTGTCCCCATCCCATCCCCATTGCCACCGTGTCCCCATCCTGTCCCCGTCCCCATTGCCGCCATGTCCCCATCCCATCCCCATTCCCACGCCATGTCCCCCTCCTGTCCCTGTCCCCATTGCCGCCATGTCCCCGTCCTGTCCCCGTCCCCATTCCCATGCCGTGTCCCTGTCCTGTCCCCATTCCTGCCGTGTCCCCGTCCTGTCCCTGTCCCCATTCCCATGCCGTGTCCCTGTCCTGTCCCCACTGCCGCCGTGTCCCTGTCCTGTCCCCGTCCCCATTCCTGCCGTGTCCCCGTCCTGTCCCCGTCCCCATTGCCGCCGTGTCCCCGTCCTGTCCCCGTCCCCACTGCCGCCGTGTCCCCGCAGAGCCTGGAGCCGCTGGACCCCAGTGAAAAAGCCAACAAGGTGCTGGCCCGGATCTTCAAGGAGTCGGAGCTGAAGCGCCTCAAGGTCCTGGGCTCCGGCGTCTTCGGCACCGTGCACAAGGTGGGGCTCGGGGAGGGGGCTGAGGTGCCATCCCATAAACCCCACCCCGTTGATCCCATTGATCCATCCCATTGATCCCATTGATCCATCCCATTGATCCATCCCATTGATCCCATCTGATCCCATCGATCCCATCAATCCCACCCCTTTGATCCACCCCACTAATCCATCCCATTGATCCCATCCCATCAATCCCATCCCGTTGTTCCATCCCATTGATCCACCCCATTGATCCCATTCGATCCCATTGATCCCATCAATCCCACCCCACTGATCCATCCCATCCCATCCCATCCCATCCCATCCCATCCCATCCCATCCCATCCCATCCCATCCCATCCCATCCCATCCCACCCCATCCCACCCCATCCCATCCCATCCCATCCCATCCCATCCCATCCCATCCCATCCCATCCCATCCCAGTGATCCCATCCCATCCCAGTGATCCCATCCCATAAATCCCACCCCATCAATCCCACCCCATTGATCCCATTGATCCCACCCCATTGATCCCATCAATCCCACCCCATTGATCCCATCAATCCCACCCCATTGATCCCATTGATCCCACCCCATTGATCCCAGAAATCCCACCCCATTGATCCCATCCCATTAATCCCACTGATCCCATAAATCCCATCCCATCCCATATCAAACCCCATAAATCCCATAAATCCCACCGACCCCACTGATCCAACCCCACCGATCCCACCATCCCGGCCCCGCAGGGGATCTGGATCCCGGACGGGGATTCCATCAAGATCCCGGTGAGCATCAAGGTGATCCAGGACTGGAGCGGGCAGCAATCCTTCCACGCCGTCACCGACGTGAGTGCCGGCGGCTCCAGGGGCTCCGGGGGCTCCGGGGGTCCCCCTTGGGCTGGGGGGGATCCTGGGGGTGCTCTGGGGGTGCTCTGGGGGGTTCTGGGGGTCCCGCTTGGGCTGGGGGGGTCTGGGGGTGCTCCAGGGCTGCTCTGGGGGATTCTGGGGGTGCTTTGGGGGGTTCTGGGGGTCCCCCTTGGGCTGGGGGGGTCAGGGGGAGCTCCAGGGTGTACTCTAGGGGTGCTCTGGGGGTGCTCTGGTTGTCCCCCCTGAAGCCATGGGTGGGTTTAGGGGTGGTCTGGGTGTCCCCCTGGATCCGGGGAGGTTTGGGGACACTCTGGGGGTGTTCTGGGGTGCTCTGGGTGTCCCCCTGGATCTGGGGCACCCCAGGGATACTCTGGGGGTGCTCTGGGTGTCCCCCTGGATCTGGGGCACCCCAGGCACACTCTGGGGGTGCTCTGGGTGTCCCCCTGGATCCGGGGTGCCCCGGGCACACTCTGGGGGTGCTCTGGGGGTGCTCTGGGGGTGCTCTGGGTGTCCCCTGGATCCGGGGCGCCCCGGGGACACTCTGGGGGTGCTCTGGGTGTCCCCCTGGATCCGGGGTGCCCCAGGGACACTCTGGGGGTGCTCTGGGGGTGCTCTGGGTGTCCCCTGGATCCGGGGCGCCCCAGGGATACTCTGGGGGTGCTCTGGGTGTCCCCCTGGATCTGGGGCGCTCCAGGCACACTCTGGGGGTGCTCTGGGTGTCCCCCGGATCCGGGGCACCCTGGGGATATTCTGGGGGTGCTCTGGGTGTCCCCCTGGATCCAGGGCGCTCCGGGCACACTCTGGGGGTGCTCTGGGTGTCCCCCGGATCCGGGGCACCCTGGGGATATTCTGGGGGTGCTCTGGGTGTCGCCTGGATCTGGGGCGCCCCGGGGACACTCTGGGGGTGCTCTGGGGGTGCTCTGGGGTGCTCTGGGTGTCCCCTGCATCCGGGGCGCCCCGGGCACACTCTGGGGATATTCTTGGGGTGCTCTGGGTGTCCCCCGGATCCGGGGCACACTCTGGGGATATTCTTGGGGTGCTCTGGGTGTCCCCCGGATCCGGGGCACTCTGGGGATATTCTTGGGGTGCTCTGGGTGTCCCCCGGATCCGGGGCACCCTGGGGGTGCTCTGGGGGTGCTCTGGGTGTCCCCCTGGATCCGGGGCACTCCGGGCACACTCTGGGGATACTCTGGGGGTGCTCTGGGGGTGCTCTGGGGGTGCTCTGGGTGTCCCCCTGGATCTGGGGCGCCCCGGGCACACTCTGGGGGTGCTCTGGGGGTGCTCTGGGTGTCCCCCTGGATCCGGGGTGCCCCGGGCACACCCTGGGGATATTCTTGGGGTGCTCTGGGTGTCCCCCGGATCCGGGGCGCCCCGGCGCAGCCCGCGGTGCTGACTGTGCCCCGGCCCAGCACATGCTGGCCATCGGCAGCCTGGACCACGCGTACATCGTGCGGCTGCTGGGGATCTGCCCGGGCCCGCAGCTGCAGCTGGTGACGCAGCTGCTGCCGCTGGGCTCGCTGCTGGACTACGTGCGCAAGAACCGCGGCGCCATCAGCCCGCAGCTGCTGCTCAACTGGTGCGTGCAGGTGGCCAAGGTCAGTGCCCGCCCTGCCCCGGGGGTCCCCAGCCCGAAAAACTGAGGGGTCACACGGGGGGAAGGGTTTGGGGGGCTCCTGAGCTTTCCTGAGCCCTAAAAACTGAGGGTGGAGGGTTTGGGGGGCTCCTGAGCCTTCCTGAGCCCTAAAAACTGAGGGTGGAGGGTTTGGGGGGTCCCCAGCCTTCCTGAGCCCTAAAAACTGAGGGTGGAGGGTTTGGGGGGTCCCCAGCCTTCCTGAGTCCTAAAAACTGAGGGTGGAGGGTTTGGGGGGTCCCCAGCCTTCCTGAGTCCTAAAAACTGAGGGTGGAGGGTTTGGCGTCTCCTGAGCCTTTCCCAGCCCTAAAAACTGAGGGGTCACACGGGGTGAAGAGTTTGGGGGGCTCCTGTGCATTCCTGAGGCCCTGAAAACTGACAGTGGAGGGTTTGGGGATCCCCAGCCTTCCCCAGCCCTAAAAACTGAGGGTGGAGGGTTTGGGGGGGTCCCATGCATTCCTGCTGTCCTAAAAACTGAGGGTGGAGGTTTTGGGGGGTCCCCAGCCTTCCCAAGCCCTAAAAACTGAGGGGTCACACGGGGTGAAGAGTTTGGGGGTCTCCTGTGCCTTCCTGAGCCCTAAAAACTGAGGGTGAAGGGTTTGGGGGGCTCCTGTGCCTTCCCCAGCTCTAAAAACTGAGGGTGGAGGGTTTGGGGGGCTCCTGTGTATTCCCGAGCCCTAAAAACTGAGGGGTCACAGGGGCGAAGGGTTTTGGGATGGTTCCTGCGCCTTCCTCCCATCCTAAAAACCGAGAGGAGAACAATCAAGCCTCTCCCCCGTTTTTAGGGCATGTGCTACCTGGAGGAGCACGGCATTGTAGCATATATTAGATATAATACAATAATATAATATAATAATACAATAATACAATATTATATTTAATACAATGTATAACCAGTATTACATCCATAAACCTAATAAATGAATAAATGAATAAATCAATAAACAAATTTCTCCCCGTTTTTAAGGCATGTACTACCTGGAGGAGCACCACATGCCAGTATATATTATATATAATATAATACCTATCCAATATCACTTACTTATAATAAATCTAATAAATGAATAAATGAATAAATCAATCAATAATCATCTTTCCCCTGTTTTTTGGGGATGTGCTACCTGGAGGAGCACCGCATGGTGCACCAGAACCTGGCTGTTATATTATACATTATACAATATATATAAGCAATACTACATACACACAACAAATACATTAAATAAATGAATAAATAAATAAATAAAATGGAATAAAATCATCTTTCCCCCCGTTCTTAGGGCATGTACTACCTGGAGGAGCACCGCATGGTGCACCGGAACCTGGCGGCCCGCAACGTGCTGCTCAAGTCGCCCAGCCAGGCGCAGGTGGCCGACTTCGGCATCGCCGACCTGCTCTACCCCGACGACAAGAAATACTTCTACAACGAGGTCAAGGTGGGGCTGGGGGCTGCGACCCCCCGCGGCATCGCTGGGACCCCCCTGGCACCGGTGTCACACCAAATGGCATTGGTGTGACAGCAAATGGCACCGGTGTCACCTCAAATGGCATTGGTGTGACAGCAAATGGCAGCCAAATGGCACCGGTGCCACCTCAAATGGCATTGGTGTCACAGCAAATGGCACCGGTGTCACCTCAAATGGCATTGGTGTGACAGCAAATGGCAGCCAAATGGCACCTCAAATGGCACCGGTGTCACATCGAGTGACACCGGTGTCACCTATTCAGGGACACACCAAATGGCATCAGCGTGACACCAAATGGCAGCCAAATGGCACCGGTGTCACCTCAAATGGCACCGGTGCCACCTCAAATGGCATTGGTGTCACAGCAAATGGCACCCAAGTGGCACCAGTGTCACACCGAGTGGCATTGGTGTGACAGCAAATGGCATTGGTGTCACAGCAAATGGCACCGGTGTCACACCGAATGGCATTGGTGTCACCTCAAATGGCATTGGTGTGACAGCAAACGGCATTGGTGTTACCTACTCAGGGACACACCAAATGGCATCAGTGTGACAACAAATGGCAGCCAAATGGCACCGGTGTCACCCACTCTGGGACACCCCCAATGGCATTGGTGTCACTCCCAAATTCCATCAGTGTGACACCAATGGCATCGGTGTCACCTCGATGGCATTGGTGTCACACCCGATGGCACCCATGTCACACCGAGTGCCATTGGTGTCACCCCAAATGCCATCTGCGTCACTCGCTCTGTGCCTCTGGGATCCCCCAAGCGCCACCGGTGTCACCCCAAGTGCCACCGGTGTCACCCCAAGTGCCACCGGTGTCACCCCCCGCCTTTCCCGCAGACGCCCATCAAGTGGATGGCCCTGGAGAGCATCCACTTCGGCAAGTACACGCACCAGAGCGACGTCTGGAGCTACGGTGAGCCGCGCCGCTGTCCCCGTGTCCCCTGCTGTCCCCAGTGTCCTTGGTGTCTCTGCTGTCCCCCTGGTGTCCCCGTTGACCATGGGGCTCACGGTGCTGTCCCCCCGAGTCCCTGCTGTCCCCTGCTATCCTCCAGTGTCCTTCTTGTCTCCCAGTGTCCCCTGTGTCCCCTGGTGTCCCCCGGTGTCCCCCCATGTGCCCCAGTGTCCCCCGGTGCACCCTGCTATCCCTTGCTGCCCCTACTGTCCCCAGCATCCCCTGCTATCCCCTGGTGTCCCCACTGTCCCCTGCTGTCCCCCAGTGTCCCCTGGTGTCTCTGCTGTCCTCGCTGTCCCTGGTGCTCACGGCTGTCCCCGGTGTCCCCTCGGTGTCCCCAGGGGTGACGCTGTGGGAGATGATGAGCCGTACACCGGGATCCGCCTGGCTGTGCTGTCCCCGGTGTCCCCGGTGTCCCCGGTGCTCACGGCTGTCCCCGCTGTCCCTGCTGTCCCCGGTGCTCACGACTGTCCCGCTGTCCCCGGTGTCCCCATGGCTCACCGCTGTCCCGCTGTCCCCAGTGTCCCCATGGCTCACGGCTGTCCCCGCTGTCCCCGGTGTCCCCGGTGCTCACGGCTGTCCCGGTGTCCCCGGTGTCCCCAGGGGTGACGCTGTGGGAGATGATGAGGTGTACACTGGGATCTGCCTGGCTGTGCTGTCCCCGGTGTCCCCATGGCTCACGGCTGTCCCCGCTGTCCCCAGTGTCCCCATGGCTCACGGCTGTCCCGCTGTCCCTGCTGTCCCCGGTGCTCACAGCTGTCCCCGGTGTCCCCGGTGCTCACGGCTGTCCCCGTGTCCCCGGTGTCCCCAGGGGTGACGCTGTGGGAGATGATGACGTTCGGGGCCGAGCCGTACTCCGGGATCCGCCTGGCCGAGGTGCCGGACCTGCTGGAGAAGGGCGAGCGGCTCTCGCAGCCGCAGATCTGCACCATCGACGTCTACATGGTGATGGTGAAATGTGAGCGGGCACGGCTGGCACCAGGGTGGCACCGGGCTGGCACCGGGCTGGCACTGGGGTGGCACCGGGCTGGCACCGGGGTGGCACTGGGCTGGCACCGGGCTGGCACTGGGCTGGCACGGGCGGGCTGGCACCAGGGTGTCACCAGGGCTGGCACCAGGGCTGTCCTCAGGGACCTGTCCCCAGGGCTGTCACCAGGATGGGGCAGGGTCCTCAGGGTTGTCCCCAGGGCTGGGCAGGGTCCTGATGCTGTCCCCACCCCTGTCCCCACTCCCAGGCTGTGTCCTGGCCGTGTCCCCAGCCCGTGTCCCTGTCCCTGTCCCCAGGCTGGATGATCGATGAGAACATCCGCCCCACCTTCAAGGAGCTGGCCAACGAGTTCACCCGCATGGCCCGCGACCCGCCGCGCTACCTGGTCATCAAGGTGAGACCCCCAGAGCCCCCCAGAGCCCCCCCGAGCTACCTGGTCATCAAGGTGAGACCCCAGAGCCCCCCAGAGCCCCCTGACCCCCCCAGACCCCCCTGAGCTACCTGGTCATCAAGGTGAGACCCCCAGACCCCCCTAGACCCCCCAACCCTGACCTGGGACCCTCCCCCCCAATACCTGGTGACCAAGGTGAGCCTCCAATCCCCCCCCAGACCCCCATCCCTGACCTCGGACCCCCCAGACCCCCCAGACCCCCCATCCCTGACCCCTGCCCCCCCACCTGTGACCGAGGGGAGCCCCCGGCCCCCCAGCCCTGACCCCTGACCCCCTCCCCGCAGCAGGAGAGCGGGGCCGCGCCCCCCGGCGAGCCCCCCACCCTCAGTGACAAGGAGCTGGACGAGGTGGAGACGCTGGAGCTGGAGGAGGAGGAGGAGGAGGAGCTGGACGCGGCCTTCGGCCTCGCGGCCGGGCTGTGCCCGCAGCGCCCGCGGGGCGGCTGTGCCAGGGTGAGACCCCGGGGGGACCGGGGGGGATTGGGATCTGGGGGGGCTGGGGTCGGGGGAAAGGGGGTGACGTCCTGGTGGTGTCCCCTCGGTGTCCCTCGGTGCCAGCCCCAGTGTCCCCGGTGTCCCCATGTCCCCTCGGTGTCCCCACGGTGTCTCCTCGGTGTCCCCGCGGTGCCAGCCCCGGTGTCCCCGGTGTCCCTCCCGTGTCCCCTCAGTGTCCCCGCGGTGCCAGCCTCATGTCCCCTCGGTGTCCCCGCCCCGTGTCCCCTCGGTGTCCCCGCGGTGCCAGCCCCGTGTCCCGTGGTGTCCCCATGTCCCCTCGGTGTCCCCCCGTGTCCCTTCGGTGTCCCCCCCATGTCCCCTCGGTGTCCCCGCAGTGCCAGCCCCGTGTCCCCCCCCCGTGTCCCCTCAGTGTCCTTGCGGTGCCAGCCCCGTGTCCCCGTGGTGTCCCCATGTCCCCTCGGTGTCCCCCCCGGTGTCCCCTGGGTGTCCCCGCGGTGCCAGCCCCGTGTCCCCTGGGTGTCCCCCCGTGTCCCCTCGGTGTCCCCCCCATGTCCCCACGGTGTCCCCGCGGTGCCAGCCCCGTGTCCCCTCGGTGTCCCCCCCGTGTCCCCTGGGTGTCCCCGCGGTGCCAGCCCCGTGTCCCCGCGGTGTCCCCGCAGAGCCCCAGCCTGCTGAGCGCCCCCGCCGGGTACATCCCCATGAACCAGCCCGGCCTGGGCTGCGCCCGGCAGGTACGGGGGGCGCGGGGGGGCATTGGGGGGCTCGGGGGTGTTTTGGGGGGCTCGGGGGGCTCGGGGGTTGGGGTCCCCCCCCCTTACTGTCAGTGTATCAATGGTTTGGGGTCCCGGGGCAGATTTGGGGGTCCCGGGGCAGGTTTGGGGTGTCCCCCTGAACCCCTCCCTTGCTGTCCCCAGTCCGGGGGGTCCCGGGGCAGATTTGGGGTGCCCCCCTGACCCCCCCTCCCTCTGTCCCCAGCCCGGGGGGTCGCGGGGCAGGGTTGGGGGTCCCGGGGCAGGTTTGGGGCCCCGGGGCAGGTTTGGGGGTCCCGGGGCAGGTTTGGGGTGTCTCCCTGAACCTCCCCTCGCTGTCCCCAGCCCGGGGGGTCCCGGGGCAGGTTTGGGGTGCCCCCCCTGACCCCCCCTCCCTCTGTCCCCAGCCCGGGGGGTCGCGGCCGCGGCGGCGGGCCCGCCAGGAGTCGCAGGGCCGGACGGTGTCCGAGTGCTCGGAGGGTCGCGGCACGGGCTCGGAGCTGGAGCTGCCCGAGGGGGGGTCCCTGGCGGGCAGCCTGTGCCGCAGCCTCCGCTCGCGGGGCGACAGCGCCTACCTGTCCCAGCGGGAGAGCCTGTCCCCCCCGGGAGCCGGCTCCGAGGGCAGCGAGGAGGACCCCAACGGCTACGTGACCCCCAACTGCGCCCTCCGGGGTGAGGGGGGCTTCCTGGGGGGCTCGTCCTGCTGGGATGGGGCTGGGGGGCTCGGGGAGGGGGGGTCTCATCACGTTGGGTTGGGTTTTGGGGCTCCCCCCATCCATGGGGGGCTTCCTGGGGGGCTCGTCCTGCTGGGATGGGGCTGGGGGGCTCGGGGAGGGGGGGTCTCATCACATTGAGTTGGGGTTTGGGGCTCCTCTCCCATCCATGGGGGTCTTTGTGGGGGTCCCATACTGCTGGGATGGGGTTGGGGAGGGGGGTTCTGTCCCTTTGGATGGGGTCTGGGGGCTCTGCCCTTTTCGTGGGGGGCTTCGTGGGGGTCTCGTCCTGCTGGGAGGGGGCTGGGGGCTCGGGGGTCTCTCACATTGGGTTGGGTTTTGGGGCTCCCCCCATCCATGGGGGGCTTCGTGGGGGTCCCATACTGCTGGGATGGGGCTGGGGAGGGGGGTTCTGTCCCTTTGGATGGGGTCTGGGGGCTCTGCCCTTTTCGTAGGGGGCTTCGTGGGGGTCTCGTCCTGCTGGGAGGGGGCTGGGGGCTCGGGGGTCTCATCACGTTGGGTTGGGTTTTGGGACTCCCCTCCCATCCATGGGGGGCTTCGTGGGGGTCTCATTCCACTGGATTTGGTCTGGGGGGGTCCCATCCCGCAGGATTTGGGGGGGGTTCCCTGTGCCTTTGAGGGGGGTCCATCCCCATTTTTGGGGGGATTTGGGGGGGTCTCCTGTAACTCTAGGGGGTCCATCTGCTATTTTGGGGGTTTGGGGTCTCTGTGCCTCTAAGGAGGGGTCCATCCCCTATTTTGGGGGGTTTTGGGGGGTCCCCGTTCCTCTGGGGGGGGTCCATCCCCATTTTTGGGGGGTCCCTGTGCCTTTGAGGGGGGGTCCATCCCCATTTTTGGGGGGTCCCTGTGCCTTTTAGAGGGTCCATCCCCATTTTTGGGGGGTTTTGGGGGTCCCTGTGCCTTTGAAGGGGGGGTCCATCCCCATTTTGGGGGGGATTTGGGGGGTCCCTGTGCCTTTGAGGGGGGGGTCCATCCCCATTTTTGGGGGGTTTTGGGGGGTACCCGTTCCTCTGGGGGGGGGTCCATCCCCATTTTTGGGGTCGGGGATCACTTAGGGGGGACGCTCTTTTATCATTTCTCGCTGGGCTGACCCCAGGTGACCCCCCCCAAAAAACCCGCGGGTCCTGCCCGCTGTCTGACCCCCCCTCCCGTCCCCGTTAGACCCGGACCCCCCCGCGGGCTCGGCGGCGGCTGAGGAAGAGGAGGAGGAGTACGAGTACATGAACCGGCGGGCGGGGGGCGCCCCGCGACCCCCCCAGCCGCGCCCGGCCTCGCTGCAGGAGCTGGGCTACGAGTACATGGAGGTGGGCTCCGAGCCGGGGGGACCCCCGGGAGCCCCCCAGAAGCGGCGGGGGCGCGCCGAGGATGACGCCGGAGAGGAGGAGGATGAAGAGGAGGAGGAGGAGGAGGAGGAAGACTACGAGTACATGAACAAACAGCCGCGGCTCAGCCGCTCGCTGCTCGCCGAGCCCCGGCGCTGCCGCGGCTACACCGACATGGGGGACCCCCGGCGGCGCGAGGGGGAGGAGGAGGAGGAGGAGGAGGGGGAGGAAGAGCAGGGCTACGAGGAGATGGAGGCGGTGCTGCGGCCGCGCTGCCCCCCCGCGCCCCCCATGAAGCCCCTGCGGAGCCTGGAAGCCTCGGACTGCGCCTTCGACAACCCCGACTACTGGCACAGCCGCCTGTTCGCCAAGAGCCACGGCCCCAGGACGTAGGGGACCCCTCCCCAAGCCGCGACCACCCCCCATTTTAGGGGGGCTCACATCGGATATGAAGGATCCCCCCCCCCACTGCGATAGGGTGGGGTTTGGGGGTCTCTCTGTGCCTTTTTTCCTCCCCCCCGGGTTTTTTTTTTTTGGGGGGGGGGGAGTCTGAGCACGCCGAGGTGGGGAGGGGGCAGTGGAGACCCCCCGGAGACCCCTCCCATCGTTTCTTTCCTTCCCCCCCCGCTCGCTGAAGGTGCTCCCCAAATCCCTGAGGGGGGGTCTGGGAGAATCTGGGGTCCCTGGGGGGGTCTGGGGTCCCTGGGGGGGGTCCCAGGCAGAATCCAGAGTACCAGGAAGGGTCTGGGGTCCCTCGAGGCTGGGGGTCCCCGCCCGGGGGGCACCGGGTGGGATTTCTGAAGGACCCCAGACTCATTTCCAGGGCTCCCCATTCCCTGCTGAGTGAAGGTTTGGGGTGTCTCCCCTTCCCTGAGGTGGGAGGACCCCCGGGATCCTTTTTTGGGGGGTCAGGGGTCCCTGGGGGGCTCCCTTGAGGCTGGGGGTCCCGGCCCAGGGCTGCCAGGTGGGATTTCTGAAGGACCCCAGACTCATTTCCAGGGTTCCCCGTTCCCTGCTGAGTGAAGGTTTGGGGGTGTCCCCCATCCCCTGAGGTGGGGGGACCCCCGGGATCCCGTTTTTGGGGGGTTTCTCCCCGGTTTTCCGGGGGTTTCCCGGTTTTTGGGGAGGGGGAGCCCCCGCTCAGGGATCGCCCCCGGCGCCGGGGGTCGCACGGGTGAACGGAAATAAAGGAATTTCGGTAAAAACGTCGGCGATGAGCCTTGGGGGGGGTCGGGGAGGGGCTGGACCGGGGGAGACCGGAGCGGAGACCGGGGCCGAGGGCCGGGGACGGCGACAGCCCCGGGGCAGTGACCGGTGCCGGTGCCGGTACCGGGGGGGGGTCACGGCGGCTGGAGCGGGGTTGGGGGGAGCCCCGGACAGGGGGGTCCGGCGGGGTTGGGACCGTGGGTCTGAGGCCGGTGGGTGGCTCCGGTGCCGCGGTCCGGGGACAGCAGGGACCGGCCCCGGTGTGGCCGCGGTGCCGCTGCTGGGGGGTGGGGCGGGGGGCTGAGTGGGATGGGGGTCTGGGAGTTGTGAGAGGGAGCGCGGAACACGCCGGAGACCCCGACAGCCGCGGGACGGGCAAATCCCCGGTCCCGGTGCCGAAGTTCCGCACCCGCCCCTTCCTCTCCCGTTCCCTCCTTCCGCCTACATCCCCCATCACTCCCCGCGCTCCGCTTCCGTTCTCGCACCCCCTCCTCCTCTCGCGAGAGCCGCGCTGCACACCGGGAGTTGCAGTCCGCTGTGTGGGTGGGGCTGCACACACCCGTCCGGGGCTCTGCGCGCGGCGGCCGCCGGGAGTTGTAGTCCCGGGGGGCGGGGAGGACTCGCGTTCCCAGCGTGCGCCGCGCGGAGCCCGCGCTCTGCCCTGCTCGCGCCTCCGGCTCGCGGTCCCGGGGGCTCCTCAGCGCCGGGCGGGGGGGGGCTCGAGCAGGCCCGGGGGGCTCCGGGGGGCTCGGCGGGGCTCCCACCATGTCGGGCGAGGAGGAGGCGACCGAGCTCACCATCGCCGAGGACCTGGTGGTGACCAAGTACAAGATGGGGGGGGACATCGCCAACCGTGAGTGCGGGCCGCGCCCGGGGGGGGCGGCGGGGCGGGCGGCGGGGGGGAAGCGCTGAGGGGGGAGCGGCCGGGCCCGAGCGGCCCCCGGTGTGAGATCCCCGGGCTGGGCCCCCGCGGGTCGGGGAGCGCTGCTTGGGGCTGGGGGCGGCGCGGGGGGGAGCGGGTTGGGACCCCCCCGGTGTCCCGGTGTGACCCCCCCCCGGTTCGCGGGAGCCTCCCGGTCCCGGCGGGGCCCGGCCCCGCGCGGCCGCCGCCGCCGCCGCTGCCGGCACGTGGTACCGCGCCCCACGTGCACCGGCGGCGCGGGGGGAGCGGGGCCGGGCCTGCCGCCCCCCGGGGTCCCGGACCCCGCCGGTGCCGCTTTTGTTCATGTGTGACCCCCCCCGTGCCCTCCTGTCCGGTCCCGGTTAGCGGGCGGGGGGGCTGAGCCCCGCGGCGGCGGCGGGGACGGGACGGGAGCGGGGGAGCCGCAGGTGGGGGGGGCTGGATGGGGTGGGGGGGCTCTGGGAACGGGGGTCCGGGTCTGGGAACTGGGGTCCGGGTCTAGGAACGGGGTCCGGTCCTAGGAACGGGGTCCCGAACCGGGCTGGGGGTCCTGTCCCAGCAGTGTGGATGCAGCCTCGGGAACGGGGGTCCTGCCCCGGGCCCGGGGCTCTTGTCCCGGTCGGGCTGGGGGTCCCGTCCCGGGAAGGGGATGCAGCCCCGGGAATGGGGTCCCGAACCGCTCTGGGGGTCCCGTCCCGGGACCGGGGCTCCGGCCGCTGCCCCCTCCCCGGCAGGCTCTGCCCCCCGCCCCTTTCCCGGTTATTTTTTAATCCCTTTCCCCGCCGTTCGCGGCGTCCCGGCCCCGGGAGCCGCCCGGACCGGTTCCGCGGGGCTCCCCGGTGTCCCACCCGCTTCCTGCTGACTGCGGAGCTTCTTTGGAGCCGCCGGTGTCCCGGGAGGCGCCGGGGCAGCGGGGATTCCCTTCGGGAAGGGAGGGAGGGCTCCTGGGCAGACTGGAAGTTCGGCCGCCTCCCTTCCCCGGGGGGAAAGGCAGCTCCGCGCAGGCTGGGGAGAGCAAACACATCAAAAACCCGGCAGAAAACCCTTCCAGCTGCCGGCTTTCAGGGGTAAAAAATCCCTTAACTCCCTAAAAAACATCGGGAGAGAGAGATTGCAGGAGTGTTCCTGTTCCTCTGATCCCTCGGAACGCTCCGAGGGTTTTTCCCCTTTATCTGCTTTTTTTTTTTTTTTTTATTTTATTTACCCCCCCGGTTTGTTTAATTCCCTCTCCGTGTCTTATCGGGAATGTTGTCCTTGCTTTGAAATATTCCCAACTTTCCCATGGAAAAGTGGGGGCGTTGGAGGTCCTTGCACAGGTGACAGTGCCACAGCACTCCCGAGGATTCCTTGGAATTCTGAACACGTGGGGACAAAGGGGGGGAAGGTCAGGGGACATTCCTTGATCCCAGGATGTTTTGGGGTCTAGTTCCTTGATCCCAGAATATTTTAGGAATCTCATTCCAGGATCCCAGAATGTTTTAGAATCCCATTCCAGGATCCCAGAATGTTTTAGAAATCCCAGGATCCCAGAATGAGAATATTTCCCAGAATGTTTTAGGAATCCCATTCCAGGATCCCAGAGCGTTTTAGGAATCCCACAGGATAGAGCATTTTAGGAATCCCAGGATCCCAGAGCGTAGGAATTTCCAGGATCCCAGAATGTTTTAGAAATCCCATTCCAGGATCCCAGAATGTTTTAGAATCCCATTCCAGGATCCCAGAATGTTTTAGGAATCCCATTCCAGGATCCCAGAATATTTTAGGAATCCCATTCCAGGACTCCAGAATATTTTGGAATCCCATTCCAGGATCCCAGAACGTTTTAGAATCCCATTCCAGGATCCCAGAATATTTTAGGAATCCCATTCCAGGATCCCAGAGCATTTTAGGAATTCCATTCCAGGATCCCAGAGCATTTTAGGAATCCCATTCCAGGATCCCGGAGCATTTTGGGGTCAGTGCTGTGGGGGAAGCTGGGGGAGGTCTGGGGACGCCTCTTCTCCCCCAGGCACGAGGCAGGCTGGAATTCCTGCTGGATTTTTTGGGAGTGGAGCATTCCCCAAAGCTCCTGAGGCGTTCCCTGTGTCAGCACACGGATTCCTTGGAAAACAGGGACTCGTGGGGTGGCCTTTGATGTCTCCCAGTCGTTCCCAAACCTGTTCCCACACCTCTGACTCCTCCTGGAGGAATTTTCAGCGTGGCGTTCCCTCTTCCCAAAGGAAAAAAAACCCCAAATAAACCAATTAAACCAAGATTTACACCTTTCCTGGGTGCGGAACCTCGGGAATGCAGTTTGAGTGTTGCATTTGGGGTTGTGCACCCCTGAAATGTTGTTTTTTTTGGGAAATAAACCCGGATTTTTCTGCAGGGGTGCTGCGTGCCGTGGTGGAGGCGGCGGCTCCCGGCGCGTCCGTGCTGTGCCTGTGCGAGAAGGGCGATGCCATGATCATGGAGGAGACAGGGAAAATCTTCAAGAAGGAAAAGGAAATGAAGAAAGGTGAGAGGTCTCCTTCCTGGGAACGGGGAATTCCCCGATTTCCACCCAAATCCTCCTCCTTGCTGCGCCTCAGTTTCCACGATTCCAGTAATTCCGTCGGAGTTGTGTGGGAGGGTGACTCTGGAGGGCTTGGGACGCTGGGATTTGTCACCAAATTCCCGTCCTGAGGGTGCTGGAAGGAGGTTTTGGTGGAATGTTGGGAAGAAATTCCTCCCTGTGAGGTGCTGGAATGGAATTCCCATCCCTGCAAAGTGACCCAGGCCAAGCTGGAGTATCCTGGGATGGGTGAAGGTGTCCCAGGAGGGTGGAACGGAGCTTTAGGGTCACCCCAATCCCAAAGCTGGAGGTGCTGGAAGGAGCTTCAGGTGGGATATTGGGAAGAAAGAGGCCCTGGGATGGAATTCCCATCCCTTTGAGTGTCCCATGCCAGGTTGGAGCAGCCTGGGATGCAGGAAAGTGTCCCAAGAGGGTGGAATGGAGTTTTAGGGTCACCCCAGTCCCAAAGCTGGAGGTCCTGGAAGGAGGTTCAGGTGGGATAACAGGAAGAAATTCCTCCCTGGAAGACCCCAGAAGGGAATTCCCATCCCTGCAAAGTGACCCAGGCCAAGCTGGAGTATCCTGGGATGGGGGAAGGTGTCCCAAGAGGGTGGAACGGAGCTTTAAGATCCCCAAATCCCAAAGCTGGAGGTGCTGGAAGGAGCTTCAGGTGGGATATTGGGAAGAAAGAGGCCCTGGGATGGAATTCCCATCCCTTTGAGTGACCCAGGCCAGCCTGGGATGAGGGAAGGTGTCCCGGGAAGGTGGAGCAGAGCTTTAAGGTCTCCCAAATCCCAAAGCATTCCTCAAATCCACGATTTTCTCCCGCTGCCTTCCCCAGGAATCGCCTTCCCCACGAGTATATCCGTAAATAACTGTGTGTGTCACTTCTCCCCGCTCAAGAGCGACCAGGATTACATCCTCAAGGACGGGGATTTGGTCAAAATGTGAGTGCCTGGATCCCATGGGAATCCCCTCTCCCTTCCCAGAACCGTCCAGGCTGCAAGAACCCGTCGCACCACCCCGCGGTTTTGCCACGGCGTTAATTCCTTGTTAATTAAAGCCCCATAACGAGCCTGGAGGGGCTCCCGGGGCAGCATTCCGGGTGCTGGTGCCTCTGGGATGCAGCTGGAATTCCTGGAATTCCCATGTTCTCCCCGTGTGTTGCAGCGACCTGGGCGTGCACGTGGACGGCTTCATCGCCAACGTGGCGCACACCTTCGTGCTCGGCGCCTCCAAGGTGGGTTTGTCATCGGGGGGTGTCTCCTGGCAGTGGGGCAGCCTCGGGGGGCCAGGGGCACCACCCTGGAGCCTCTGGGTCTGAGGGGGCACCACCCTGGAACATCTGGATCCAAGGTGGCACCACCCTGGAACCTCTGGATCCCAGGGGCCACCACCCTGGAACATCTGGGTCCCAGGTGGCGCCACCCTGGAGCCTCTGGATCCCAGGGGGCACCACCCTGGAACATCTGGATCCCAGGTGGCACCACCCTGGAACCTCTGGATCCCAGGTGGCACCACCCTGGAACCTCTGGATCCCAGGTGGCACCACCCTGGAGCCTCTGGATCCAAGGTGGCACCACCCTGGAACCTCTGGATCCCAGGTGGCACCACCCTGGAACATCTGGATCCCATGGGCCACCACCCTGGAACATCTGGATCCAAGGTGGCACCACCCTGGAACCTCTGGATCCAAGGTGGCACCACCCTGGAGCCTCTGGGTCTGAGGTGACACCAATCCTGAGCCTCTGGATCCATGGTGGCAGTGCCCTGGGGTGTCAGGATCCAAGGTGGCACCACCCTGGAACATCTGGATCCGAGGTGGCACCAATCCTGAGCCTCTGGATCCATGGTGGAACTATCCTGGAACATCTGGATCTGAGGTGGCACCAATCCTGAGCCTCTGGATCCAAGGTGCCACCATCCCAAAATCTCTGGATCCAAGGTGGCAGCATCCCAGGGTCCCCTTTTTCCTGCTGGAATTCCCAGCATGAACATTCCCCACCCCAAAACCAATCCCTGCTTCCCACGTTTCCCCTGGAATTCCCAGGATGAACATTCCCATTCCCCACCCCAAAACCAATCCTTGTTTCCCACTTTTCCCCTGGAATTTGGCCGGTCTGCTACCTTGGGAATTCCTGCTGTGAGTTCCTCAGGTTATCCCATTCTCTGGGAAAAAATCCTGAGGAAAAATTGGGAAAAGCTCTCTTGGGAGTGGTTTTGCTCCAGTGGTTTTGGGGGAAAAGCCCAAAATTCCCCATGGGAATTTCGCTGGACTCTTCCCAATCCATATTTTTGATTGCACAGGGATGCCTGGGCTGGGAATCCTCTGGAATTCTTTTGGGGTGCTTGATCAGGGACTTTTCCACCTCCTAGTCAGATTCCAGGGATTTGAACAAATCCCAAAACGTTGAATTTCCACCCTCGAACACTCAGAAATCCCAAATGTTGGTGTTTTTCCCAGGAAAATCCCGTGGCCGGCCGCAAAGCCGACGTCATCAAGGCAGCTCACCTGTGTGCCGAGGCCGCCCTGCGCCTGGTGAAACCCGGGAATCAGGTGGGAATTTGGGAATTTTGGGGATCAGGTGGGCTTTTGGGAACTTTGGGAATCAGCACAGGGATTTTGGGAATCAGCACAGGGATTTTGGGACCCAACCTGTGGGATTTTGTGGGGGATTTGGGAGCAGCTGTATGGAAAGATGTTGTTTTTTCCCGTTTTTTGGAGGTGTTGGTGGGAAAAGCTACGGGGTTTCTCCCAAAATATTTGGGATTTCGGGAAAGCTCGTGCTTGGGGTGGGGATTTTTTATCCATAAATTGGTTTTTTCTGTGGTTTTTTTTTGTCCCAGAACACACAAGTGACAGAGGCCTGGAATAAAATCGCCCACGCGTTCCACTGCACACCCATTGAAGGTGAGGGGAAAGGGGATTCCAGGGAAAAGGGAATTCCAGGGAAAAGGGAATTCCAGGGAAAAGGAATAATGGAAAAAGGGAATCCAGGAAAAGGGGATCACAGGGAAAGGGGAATTTCAGGAAAAAGGGGATCACAGGGAAAGGGGAATTTCGGGGAAAAGGGAATCATGGAAAAAGGGGATCACAGGGAAAGGGGAATTTCAGGGAAAAGGGAATCATGGAAAAAGGGGTTCACAGGGAAAGGGGAATTTCAGGTGAATGGGGATTTCAAGGGAAAAGGAAATTCTAGGGAAAGGAGATTCCAGGGCAAAGAGATAAAAGGGAAAGGGGAATTTCAGGAAAACGAGGAATCCAGAAAAAGGGAATTCCCGGGAAAAGGGATTCCAGGAAAAGGAATAATGGGAAAAGGGATCACAGGGAAAAATGGGGAAGGGGCATTCCAGGGAAAGGGGATCCCGGGTGGCTGGGAAGGCTCTGGGGCTGCTGGACTGGGATCCTGGGGCTCATCCCGATCCTTCTCCCGCCGCGGGCTCTCCCTGTTGTTGGTTAAATTCCCTGGAATCCCGGGAATTCCCGCTGCCTCCAGAGTGGGTTGGGAATGTTGGGAATGCCGGGGGCTCTTCCCAGGATTGGCCTGGGAGTGAGGGGTTGGAAAAGGGAGGGGATCCCCCAAAACCCTCTGGATCCACCCACGGCCCAGGGTGGGAATTCTGCCTGGGCTTGGCACTGGGGGGAGAGGTGCCAGGGCTCCCAGTACAGCCCAGTCCATCCCAGTAACCCAGTCCATCCCAGTAACCCAGTCCATCCCAGTAACCCAGTCCATCCCAGTGCGTCCCAGTAACCCCAGTCCATCCCAGTGCATCCCAGTAACCCCAGTCTGTCCCAGTCCATCCCAATTCATCCCAGTCCATCCCAGTTTATCCCAGTCCATCCCAATTCATCCCAGTCCATCCCAGTAATCCCAGTAACCCCAGTCCATCCCAGTTTATCCCAGTCCATCCCAATTCATCCCCGTCCATCCCAGTCCATCCCAGTTTATCCCAGTCCATCCCAATTCATCCCAGTCCATACCAGTAACCCCAGTCCATCCCAGTCCATCCCAGTAACCCCAGTTGATCCCAGTCCATCCCAGTTGATCCCAGTCCATCCCAGTTGATCCCAGTCCATCCCAGTAAGGCCGGTGTGTCCCCCGCAGGGATGTTGTCACACCAGCTGAAGCAGCACGTGATCGACGGGGAGAAAACCATCATCCAGAACCCCTCGGACCAGCAGAAGTGAGCGGGGGCAAAAACGGGGGCTGGGGGCAAAAACTGGGGAGGTCAGGGGCAAAAATGGGGCTTGGGGGGCAAAAAGGGGGGGTTGGAGGCAAAAATTTGGGTTAGGGGATAAAATGGGGGGTCAGGGTGAGAAATTGAGGGGTCAAGGGCAAAAATTGGGGGTTGGGGTGAGAAATGGGGTCGGGGAAAATGGGATCAGGGTGGGAAATGGGGACGGGGGAAAATGGGGGGGTTAAGGTGAGAAATGGGGTCAGGGGAAAATGGGGGCTCAGGGGCAAAAATTGGGGGGTTGGGGTGAGAAATGGGATCGGGGTGAGAAAATTAGGAGTTAATATGAGAAATGGGGTCGGGGGAAAAACGGGCTCAGGGGCAAAAATTGGGGGGCTAGTGGGGAAATGGGATCAGGGTGAGAAATGGGGACGGGGGGAAAATTGGGGGTTAAGGTGAGAAATGGGGTCGGGGTGAGAAATGGGATCAGGGGAGAAATGTGAGGGGGTCAGGGGGAAAAATGGGATCAGGGCAAAAATGGGGGTCAGGGGCAAGAACTGGGGGGCAATGAGGGGGTCAGGGGGGAAATGGGGCCAAGGTGAGGAATGGGGAGTCAGGAGGAAACGGGCTCAGGAGGAGCAGTGGTGGGGTCAGGATGAGAAATGGGAGCTCTTGGGAAGGAGGAGTTCCCAGGAATGTTCTGGCTCTCCTGGAAGGTTTTGGCTTTCCTGGAAGGTTCTGAATTCCCAGGAATGCTTCTGGGGCTTCCTGGAAGCTTTTCCCGGCAGAATTCCCAGATTTTCCTGCCTCCCCAACCCCTTTCCCCCCAGGAAGGACCACGAAAAAGCCGAATTCGAGGTGCACGAAGTCTACGCCGTCGACGTCCTGGTCAGCAGCGGCGAGGGAAAGGTCAGCCCCCTTTAGCCCTGCTAAAGCCCCGGGATTCCCGGCCTGGGTGGCTCCAGCAGCTCTCCAGATTCCGGGAATTCCCTGGGAATGTCCTGCAGGCCAAGGACGCGGGGCAGAGAACCACGATTTACAAGAGGGACCCGTCCAAGCAGTACGGGCTGAAGATGAAAACCTCGCGCGCCTTCTTCAGCGAGGTGGAGCGGCGCTTCGACACCATGCCCTTCACCCTGCGGTGAGCCGGGGCTGGGAACACACCTGGGGTACCTGGGTGGGGCTGGGAACACACCTGGGGTACCTGGGTGGGGATGGGAATACACCTGGGGTACCTGGGTGGGGCTGGGAACACACCTGGGGTAGCTGGGTGGGGCTGGGAACACACCTGGGGTACCTGCATGGGGCTGGGAACACACCTGGGGTACCTGGGTGGGGATGGGAACACACCTGGGGTACCTGGGTGGGGATGGGAACACACCTGGGGTACCTGGGTGGGGCTGGGAACACACCTGGGGTACCTGGGTGGGGATGGGAATACACCTGGGGTACCTGGGTAGGGTTGGGATCTCACCTGGGGTACCTGGATGGGGCTGGGAATACACCTGGGGTACCTGGATGGGGCTGGGAATACACCTGGGGTACCTGGATAGGGATGGGAATCCACCTGGGGTACCTGGGTGGGGCTGGGAGCCCACCTGGGGTACCCGGATAGGGCTGGAACACACCTGGGGTACCTGGGTGGGGCTGGGAACACACCAGGGGTACAGGTGTAGGGCTGGAATTGCAAGGATTGGAGCCGTTGCCAGGCAGGTGTGTGCAGGTGTTGGCCCAGCTGTGAGCTCAGGTGTGCCCAGGTGCTCTTCCAGGTGCACTCAGGTGTGCCCAGGTGCTCTCAGGTGTGCTCTCAGGTGTGCCCAGGTGCACTCAGGTGCTCCCAGGTGCACTCAGGTGCTCCCAGGTGTGCTCCCAGGTGTGCTCCCAGGTGTGCTCCCAGGTGCACTCAGGTGCACTTTCAGGTGCACTCAGGTGCTCCCAGGTGCTCCCAGGTGTGCTCTCAGGTGCACTCAGGTGCTCCCAGGTGCTCCCAGGTGTGCTCTCAGGTGCACTCAGGTGTGCCCAGGTGCACTCAGGTGCTCCCAGGTGCACTCAGGTGCTGCCGGGTGTGCTGAGGCGCGCTGTCCCCTCAGGGCGCTGGAGGACGAGAAGAAGGCGCGCATGGGGGTGGTGGAGTGCGCCAAGCACGAGCTGCTGCAGCCCTTCAACGTCCTCTACGAGAAGGAAGGTGAGACATCGGGGACACCTGGGGACAGGTGGGGACACTGGGGGACAGGTGAGGCCTGGGGGAACACCTGGGGGACAGGTGAGATCTGAGGGGGACAGCTGGGGACACTGGGAGGGGTGAGGCCTGGGGGAACACAGGGCATCAGGTGACACTGGGATAGGGGACAGGTGGGGACGGATCCAGGTGGGTTTGGAGCTGCACAGCTGCTCACAGCAGGAATTGCAGGTCCTGGCAGGGCTGTAGCTCAGGGTTTGTCCCACAGGTCCTGGCAGGGTTGTAGCTCAGGTTAAGCCCAGTGTCCTGGCAGTTGGTCAGAGTTAATTTGCAGGTCCTGGCAGGGCTGTAGCCCTGGGTCCTGGCAGGGCTGTAGCTCAGGGTTATCCCCGGGTCCTGGCAGGGCTGTAGCTCAGGTTTGGCCCCGCAGGTCCTGGCAGGGCTGCAGCTCAGGGTCAGCCCTGGGTCCTGGCAGGGCTGCAGCTCAGGGTCAGCCCCGGGTCCTGGCAGGGCTGTAGCTCAGGGTCAGCCGCAGGTCCTGGCAGGGCTGTAGCTCAGGGTTGGTCCCGCAGGTCCTGGCAGGGCTGCAGCTCAGGGTCAGCCCCAGGTCCTGGCAGGGCTGTAGCTCAGGGTTATCCCCAGGTCCTGGCAGGGCTGCAGCTCAGGGTTATCCCCGGGTCCTGGCAGGGCTGCAGCTCAGGTTAACCCCTGTGTGCCCGCAGTTGGTCAGGGTTAATTCACAGGTCCTGGCAGGGCTGTAGCTCAGGGTTGGTCCCGCAGGTCCTGGCAGGGCTGCAGCTCAGGGTCAGCCGCAGGTCCTGGCAGGGCTGTAGCTCAGGGTTATCCCCAGGTCCTGGCAGGGCTGCAGCTCAGGGTTATCCCCAGGTCCTGGCAGGGCTGTAGCTCAGGGTCAGCCGCAGGTCCTGGCAGGGCTGTAGCTCAGGGTCAGCCCCGGGTCCTGGCAGGGCTGCAGCTCAGGTTAACCCCTGTGTGCCCGCAGGGGAGTTCGTGGCCCAGTTCAAGTTCACGGTGCTGCTGATGCCCAACGGCCCCATGAGGATCACGAGCGGCCCCTTCGAGCCCGAGCTCTACAAATCCGACCTGGAGGTGCAGGACGGGGAGCTCAAGGTGGGGCCATCGCTGATTACAGTCATTAATTATGCTAATATGCAAATTGAGTATCTACAGAAACATAGAATGGATTTGTTTCTATTTCCATATAAAATATTTGTAGGGAAAATGTATCTGTGTAGTGTTTTTTAAATTTTATAGGTTTTTGATAGTTATATTTACTTGGAAAATAAAATAGAAAATATGTTTTCAATAGTTATTGGTATTAATAGATTAATTGATAATCAGTAAGAAATTATTATATATATAAACAAAATCAAATTTTGTATATAATAAATATAAAAGCCATGAAATGTATAAATAAAATATATAAAAAAGATAAAATTCCATAATAAATGTATACACTTGTTAATATAAAGATATGAAAATAACATTAATTATATAGTCTAATTAATAGCCTATTAATAGCCTGTATTATATATTAATGTGAATAGATTTATAAATATAGGTAGCATATCATCTAATTAATATGCAAAGATAGAGGCAGTACATTTATATCTACATATAACATGGTAATTAATACATTGTAGAGTAAAAGAGTAGCAATTTCATATTAATTGCATATTAATAACTGGAATGATAATGGAAATATTGATAATTAAAATAGAAACAGTTGAAGTGTTATTGAAATATTTAATATTAAGTATTTAATAATTGAAATATTAACGAACAAAATGTCTAAAATAATTAATTTATTGGTAAGTGTATTGTTAATTTATTATTTTTATTATTGACAAATTAATAATTAATTAAAATTCATAAATAAAAATAGCTAATTAATAAAGCAGGGTCAGCTGTCCTTGCTCCCATGGAGGGGAGATGAAGGAAAGGGAACCAAACCCCCAGAATGACCCAAATTCCCAAATTTATTATTATCCCAAAAACCCACCTGGATCATTTCCCACCTCCTCACCCTTCCCTCCCTTGCAGGCCCTTCTACAAAGCTCTGCCAGCCGGAAGACCCAGAAAAAGAAGAAAAAGAAGGTAAAATCGGGCACTTTTTATCTTGGGAATCCCCAAATCTGCAATTTCCACGGCAAAACCCCTGAAAAATCCCTGGATTTGTCCCCACAGGCTTCCAAAAACGCCGAAAACGCCACCACGGGGGAGACGGCGGAGGAGAACGAGGCCGGCGACTGAGAGCCCTCGGAGTTCTCAAATCGCCCCTTTTTCCCCCCAAAAAAACCCCCAGAAAAACAAAATTCCATCCGGAAACGAAAGAATCTGGCACCGGTGTCGGTCCAGGCAGTCTGGAATTCCCACAGAATCCAACAGCTCCCGTTGACTTTGCCAAGGAGGGAGGAATCTCTCGGCCACTTCGGACTTCAAAACTGAAAGAAATAATAAAAAGCACCCCAGAAAGAGCAGCAAAAAGAATTAATAAAATTAGGAGTGAAAGTCGCTATGAAATCCTTAATATTCCCCATGTTTGGAGAGGTCAATCTGGAAAATTCAGGGAGAGGGAGTGGAGGGAGCTGCTGATTCCTTCCTCCTCATCCTCCTCCTCGTCCTGCTGCCTTTTTTTTAGTTTTAAATTTTTTTCCTTTTGGAAATTTTCACAAAAAAACCCCCAAAACCCAAGTGATTCTACCCAGAAAAGTGCCCTGTGTGAGCAATCCGGGATTTTTTCCCTCTTTGGGATTGTACTTTTAAAATTGGGAGGAAAAAAACCAAATTTTGAGTTCCCCCATCCACCCACCCACCCCACCAGGAGCCTTTTCTGCCTCTGCCTTGATTTATGGGATTTCAAAAGAAAAAAAAAATCGCTATTTTTTAACACAAACTGGTTTTTAAAATGATCCAAACCCTCGGGAAGCCGCCGACATTCCGGCCTTGCGGAGCTGAATTCCCTAAAAACCCGGGTTTGGGTGTTTTTTATCCTTCCCAATAGCCCCGGGAGCACATTCCACCTTTTCCCCGTGAGCCGGAGGATAATTTATTTTTGTTTTTTAATTTTTCCCTCAGGATTCTTTGCTAATTTTGGGGGAAAAAAAAAAAATAATCCCACCAGAATTCCTCAGGGGAGAGGTGAGGGAAGCGCTGATCCGGGATAGGCCCGAGCCAGGGGGTATCGCTCTTTTATAGTCAATTTTTTACAAAAAAACCACATAAAAACGAGAAAAAAAAGCCGATTAAACGCCGTCAGTTGAATGTTTGAGGTTTTTTTTTTCTTTGCCGGTACCCCTGGATCTTTTTTTCCCTCAAGTTTTTGGGAATTCTGATTCTGGCCTTACCCAGCGCTCCCGGGCGTTCTCCGCAGGCCGCGGTGCTTCCTCGTCGAAATCCGACTTTTCCACCCCGAAAAATACAAAAAAAACTCCACACGTGCAAATGTTACCAAAGTCAAATAAAAGAGAATAAACGATGCGATATCGGATTTTATTCCGGGGTTTTTTCTCAGTCTTTCTCTGGGAGTGGGTTGTGGGGTGGAACCCGCCTGGGCCTGGGCGGGCTGGGGGTTGGAAATGGGGGTTTTGAGGGGAAAAATGCTGATTTTTGAGGGGAAAATGGTCATTTTTGAGGGGAAAATGATGATTTTTGAGGGGAAAATGGTCATTTTTGAGGGGAAAATGATGATTTTTGAGGGAAAATGGTCATTTTTGAGGGGAAAATTATGATTTTTGAGGGGAAAATGATGATTTTTGAGGGAAAAATGGTCATTTTGGAGGGGAAAATGATGATTTTTGAGGGAAAATGGTCATTTTTGAGGGGAAAATGCTAATTTCTGAGGGAAAAATGGTCATTTTTGAGGGGAAAATGCTGATTTTTGAGGGGAAAATGGTCATTTTTGAGGGGAAAATGATGATTTTTGAGGGGAAAATGGTCATTTTTGAGGGGAAAATGCTAATTTTTGAGGGAAAAATGGTCATTTTTGAGGGGAAAATGCTGATTTTTGAGGGGAAAATGCTCATTTTTGAGGGGAAAATGGTCATTTATGAGGGGAAAATGGTCATTTTTGAGGGGAAAATGGTCACTTTTCAGAGAAAATGTTCATTTTTGAAGGGAAAGTGTTGGTTTTTGAGGGAAAAATGCTGATTTTTGAGGGCAAAGCGCTCATTTTTGAGGGAAAAAATGCTAATTTTTGAGGGAAAAACCACTGATTTCTGAGGGGAGGATGCTAATTTTGTAGGGAAAAATGATCATTTTTAAGAGAAAACGCTCATTTTGTGCGGGGAAAATGCTGATTTTTGAGGGGAAAAAGTTCATTTTTGAGGGGAAAACAATTTTTGACGGGAAAATGCTAATTTTTGAGGGCAAAGCACTCATTTTTGAGGGAAAAATTCTCATTTTTGAGGGAAAAATTCTAATTTTTGAGGAAAAAACACTGTTTTCTGTGGGAAGAAATGTTCATTTTTGAGGGGAAAATGCTCATTTTAGAGGGAAAAACTCACTTTGAAAGTAAAAAATAAATTAACTTGGCGGGAAATGCTCATTTTTAAGGGGAAAAATGATTTTTAAGGAAAAACACCTTATTTTAAGGAAAATCCCGTCATTCTAATGGAAAGTCCTCTCATTTTAGAAGAAAAACCACCTTATTTTGAGAGGAAAACTCCCTCACTTCGAGGAGAAAAAACTGATTTTGAGGGAAAAATGTAAAATTCATCAAAAAAGCTCATTTTGAGGGAAAGACACCCTTATTTTGAAGGAAAAAAATCTACATTTTGAGGTAGAAATATTCCTGATTTCAAGGGGAAAAGGCTCTTTTTGAGGAAAACCAAAACATTTTAAGAGAAAGAACACCAAATTTTGAGGGGAAACCCCCTGATTTTTAGGGAAAATAAATATTGAGGGGAAAAAACTTGTTTTGAGGTAAAACCCCCGTATTCTGCAGAAGTAAAAAATCTCATTGTGAGGGGAAAAAACCCCTCTTTTTAAGGGAAAAAACGTAATTTTAGGCTTTTAAATCAGTTTTCCGCCTGGAGACGGGAGCCAAAAGCTCTTTCCATCCACAACAGGGATTTAAAAACCGCCGAGACTCGCCGGAGGTTTATTCAATTTTCTATTTTGTATGAAATATAAAAATATTTTATATTTTTACTTGAAAGGAATGTCTCCGCAGGGGCTTCGGGATGCAACAACAATCCTGTTACAGCCTTGGCTAAGCGGAAACTGCAGAAAAAAAAGTATATTTGGTGTTTTTATTCCCAATAAATCGGAGGTGGGGAGGGACCCAACCCCGCGGCGGCGCAAAATGGCGGCCGGCCGCCGGACTACAACTCCCATGGTGCTCCTACACCGAGGAACTACGTTTCCCATGTGCCCCGCACTGTGGTGGGCGTGGCCGGAGCGCTGCCCTATAAATAGGCCCCACCGGGCCGCGCGCGCCCCTCTCGGCCGCCGCCATCTTGGTGCCGTTACCGGCCGCCGCCTCCATCCGCCGCCATCCGCCTCCATCCGCCGCCCCCCGCCCGCCGGGACTGAGCGGGGCTCCGCCGGACCGCCATGAGGGCCAAGGTGAGCGGCGGGGGGCGGCGCGGGGGCGGCCGATGGCGCCTCAGTGACGGCCGGGCCTGGATGGAGGAAGGGGGGGCTGCGGCCTGGACAAGCCCCGGGGGCGGGGGGGTCCCGGTGACGGGAACCGGGAACGGGAGGGGGCCCTGTGTTAGAGAACGGAGCGTCCCGGTGTGGGGCTGGGGGGTCCCTGGGGGTGTCTTTGCTGGGACGAATATGGGGAGGAACTGGGAGAGAAACCGGTGTGGGACTGGGGCAGAGAGAGTTAAACCGGTGTGGGACTGGGGCAGAGAGAGTTAAACCAGTCTGGGACTGGGGCAGAGAGAGTTAAACCGGTCTGGGACTGGGGCAGAGAGAGTTAAACCGGTCTGGGACTGGGGCAGAGAGAGTTAAACCAGTCTGGGACTGGGAGAAACAAACCCTTGTGGTACTGGGGATACTGGGAGTCAAACCAGTGCGACACTGGGGGGACAGGAGGCACTGGGAGATGCAAACCAGTGTGGAACGGGGATACTGGGAGACACGAGCCCGCGGGACTGGGGTTACTGGGAGCACTGGGATCACAGGTGGGCACTGGGAGTACTGGTTCAACTGGGAGTACTGGTGACACGGTGACACTGGTGGCAGAGGGTGGTCACTGGTGACAATGGGATCACAGGTGGGCACTGGTGGCACTGGTGACACGGTGGCACCGGTGGCACGGGGATCCGCTGCCCGCTCTCACTCCCTCCTCTCTCCCTCTCTCGGCAGTGGCGCAAGAAGCGAATGCGCAGGTACGTGACAGCCCCGGGCCGGCCCCGCCGCACCGGGAGGGGGCGGGGGCACGGCGGGGGGCTCCCGGTGCCCTCCCGGTTCCCGGTGCCCTCCCGGTGCCCCGGGGCTGACGCCGCCGCCGCTCTGTCCCCAGGCTGAAGCGCAAGAGGAGGAAGATGAGGCAGAGGTCCAAGTAACCGCCCCCAGCGGGGACGCGGCCCGGTGGTGATCCCCGGTGACCCCCGGGGCGGTGCCGGTGCCCCGGTGGGTCCCGCCGGGCCGGAGCCGTTCTTTGCTTTGCGGCGGCCGCCGTGCCGTGAATAAAAGTTGGTTGTTGCTTACACGGTGTGGGGGCTCTGCCGGGAACCGGGAGGGAGGGGGCTCTGGGGGCGGGGGGCTTCTCCGGTAACCGGGAGCAGGGTGAGGTCCCGCCGGTAACGGGGCTGGGATGGAACTGGGGATCCCCCGGTAACGGGGCTGGGGGCGGGGGCGTCTCCCGGGAGCAGGAGACGGTCAGAACCGCGGGTTTCTCCCCACTGGGGCCGGGGAGCGGCACCGGGAGTCCTCCGGTAACGGAGCAGGTGGGTGGGACCGGCGGGGGGGGGAATTCTCCGGTAACGGAGCAGGCGAGCGGCACCAGGGCGGCGGTTCCCCCGGTAACGGGACGCGTGGGCGGGAGCGCGGCGAGCAATCCCCCGGTGACGCCGCCGTGAGCAGAGACCGAGCTGGACCCGAGCCCGCCGGCACCGGGACCGTTCCGGGATCCCCACGCCGAGCCCAGCGCGACGGCGGCTCTCTCTGATGACGTCACGCTGACGCGTTTCCGGCGCGCCGGCCGCGCGGCTCCTTCCGGGCCGCCCCGGAAGCGGCACCGAGCGGGTCCCGCCCGCCGCCGGCACCGGCCGCGCGTTGGTGGCGCCGGAGGCCCCGCGGGGAGCCCGCCTGCCGGTGAGTGCCGCGCCGGGCCGGGGGAGGCCGCGCTCCGCCGCTCCGCCGGTGCCCGCGCGGCTCCGTGCCGGTCCCGGGCCGCCTCGCGGGGCTGTCACGGGGCGCGGGGCTCGGTGCTGCCCGGGGAGCGGGGGGAGGCCGCGGGGGTCGCGCCGGGGTTCTCCCCGCGGTTCCGCGGTGCTGGCGGGCACCGGGGGCTCCCCGGCCGTGCTGCCCCGGTACCGGCTCCGCCGCAGCGCCGGGAGCCCGCGGCGGGCGTTCCCCCGGGCCAGGGGCGCTCCCGTCCCTCCCTCCGGGCCCGGGGTGGGTGTTCGCTCTCCGTCCGCCCTCGGTACCGGGGGCGCTCCGGCCCGTGCCTCTCCCCTTGCCCGGTGCCCCGGCTCGGTGTTGTCTCCTCACCGCTACCGGGGGCGCTCCCGGTGCCTCCCTCATTGCCGGTGCCCCGGGGTGGCCGCTTCTGCCATTCCCTCCGGTACCGGGGGCACTCTCGGTCTCTCTCTCGGTGCCCGGGGCTGGGTGAATCCCCCTCTCCCCCCGCTACCGGGGCCCCTCCCGCTCCTTCCTTCACCCCGCTCCTCCTCCGGTCGTGGCATCGCTCCCGGTCCCTCCCTCGGTGCCCGGTGCCCCGGGGTGGGTGTAGAGACCCCTTCCCCATCGGCACCGGGGTCCCTCCGTCCTTCTCTCCCGGTGCCTCGGGCTGGGACTCCCCTCATTCCCTCTCCCTCCCTCTCTCCCTACTCCCCTCGTCCCTCTCTCCTCCAGTGACCCCTCCCGGTGCCCCGGGGTGGGTGTGGACCCTCTCCCCAACGGTACCGGGGTCCCTCCCTCCCTCCCAGTGCCTGTCCTGGTCTCTCCCTCCCTCACCCTGTCCCTCCCTCCTCCGGTGACCCCTCGGGGTGGGACTCCCCTCATTCCTGGTCCCTCCCTCCCTCCTCCTCTCCCGGTGCCCCGGGCTGGGGCTCTCCCCATTCCCGGTCCCTCCCTCCTCCGGTGACCCCTCGGGGTGCCCCAGGGTGTGACTCCCCTCATTCCTGGTCTCTCCCTCGCCTGTTCCTCCCTCTGGTCACCCCTCCCCGTCCCCCAAGGTGGGACTTACCCATTCCCTGTCCCTCCCTGCCCCCATCCCTCCCTTCCTCCCTCCTCCTCTCCCGGTGCCCCGGGCTGCGGCTCCCCCCATTCCCGGTCCCTCCCTCCTCCGGTGCCCCCTCCCAGAGCTCTGCGCCTCCCCCCGCCCCTCTCCCTCACCCCGTCCCTCTCCCCGCAGCCGCCTCCCCTCCCCGGAAGATGCCGGACCGCGACGGCTACGCCGGCCCGGGCGGCGGCAGCGGCGACGAGGCGTCCTCGGGCGCCGACGACGACATCTGCCGCGACTTCCTGCGCAACGTCTGCAAGCGCGGCAAGCGCTGCCGCTTCCGGCACCCCGACATCTCCGAGGTCACCAACCTGGGCGTGCGCAAGAACGAGTTCATCTTCTGCCACGACTTCCAGAACAAGGAGTGCGTGCGCCTCAACTGCCGCTTCATCCACGGCACCAAGGAGGACGAGGACTGCTACAAGAAGACGG
>NC_052044.1:1217068-1237524 GCF_015832195.1 Motacilla alba alba | reverse complement strand
TGCTTTCCACATCCTCCAGGCAGTTAAAGGACATTTCCAGGAGCTGCAAGGGCAAAACCCCAAATCCAGAACTGACCCCGGAGCTCCCCACACCCACCCCGAGCTGCAGAACGGACAAAAACCCCAAAAACTCCCAAAACACCAAAAACTCCTACCCCAAAACACCAAAAACTCCAAAAACCCCAAAATTGGGGATGGGCTATTCCAAAAATCCCATTTTTCCTGACTCGTATTCCCATCTTTTCTCTCAGTTTTGAGTTTTCCAGCTCGAATTTTCTCTCCAGCTCAGATTTTCCCTTTTCCTGGGGGATTTTCCCTTTTTTTTTTCTGGGGGGATTTTCCCTTTTGTTCTGGGGGGATTTTCCATCTTTTTTTCTGGGGATTTTCCCTCTTTCCGGGATGATTTTCCCCCATTACCTGGGGCTGTTTTCCCCCATTCCTGGGACTGTTTCCCCCCATTCCTGGGGATATTTCCCCCCATTTTTGGGGATATTTCCCCTGTTCCTGGGGCTGTTTCCCTCCATTCCTGGGGCTGTTTCCCTCCATTCCCGGGGGTGATTTTCCCCCCATTCCAGGGATATTTTCCCCCATTTCTGGGGGTGATTTTCCCCCTTTCCTGGGGCTGTTTCCCCCATTCCTGGGACTGTTTTCCCCCATTCCTGGGGCTGTTTCCCCCCATTTTTGGGGCTGTTTTCCCCCATTTTTGGGGCTGTTTCCCCCCTTTCCCGGGGCTGTTTCCCCCCATTCCTGGGGCTGTTTCCCCCCATTTTTGGGGGTGTTTCCCCCCATTCCTGGGGCTGTTTTCCCCCATTCCTTGGGCTGTTTCCCCCCATTCCTGGGGCTGTTTTCCCCCATTTTTGGGGCTGTTTCCCTCCATTCCCGGGGCTGTTTCCCCCCATTCCTGGGGCTGTTTCCCCCCATTTTTGGGGCTGTTTCCCCCCATTCCTGGGGCTGTTTCCCCCCATTCCTGGGGGTGTTTCCCCCCATTCCTGGGACTGTTTTCCCCCATTCCTGGGGGTGTTTCCCCCCATTCCTGGGGCTGTTTCCCCCCTTTCCTGGGGCTGTTTCCCCCCATTTTTGGGGCTGTTTCCCCCCATTCCTGGGGCTGTTTTTCCCCATTTTTGGGGATATTTCCCCTGTTCCTGGGGCTGTTTTCCCCCTGCTCCTGGGGCTGTTTTCCCCCATTTTTGGGGCTGTTTCCCCCCATTCCTGGGGCTGTTTTTCCCCATTTTTGGGGCTGTTTCCCCCCGTTCCTGGAGCTGTTTCCCCCCATTCCTGGGGCTGTTTCCCCCATTCCTGGGGGCTGTTTCCCCCCATTCCTGGGGCTGTTTTCCCCCATTCCTGGGGCTGTTTCCCCCATTTTTGGGGATATTTCCCCTGTTCCTGGGGCTGTTTCCCCCCATTCCTGGGGCTGTTTTCCCCCATTTCCCGGGGCTGTCTCCCCCTGCTCCTGGGGCTGTTTTTCCCCATTTTTGGGGATATTTCCCCTGTTCCTGGGGCTGTTTTCCCCCCGTTCCTGGGGCTGTTTTCCCCCATTTTTGGGGCTGTTTTCCCCCTGCTCCTGGGGCTGTTTTTCCCCATTTTTGGGGCTGTTTCCCCTCCCTGCAGCCCTCACCAGCTCGAGGT
Organism: Motacilla alba alba; assembly: GCF_015832195.1. Classification (NCBI taxonomy): domain Eukaryota; kingdom Metazoa; phylum Chordata; class Aves; order Passeriformes; family Motacillidae; genus Motacilla; species Motacilla alba. The sequence continues at coordinate 1,235,898 of NC_052044.1, read as the reverse complement.
TCTGCCGGTTGCCGTAGGCAGCCGCGTAGTGGACGGCGGTGTAGCCCTGCTTGTCCCGCAGGGAAGGGTCAGCACCGTTGTCCAGCAGGAATTCCAGACAGCTGCAATTGGGAAAAAGGCCAAAAAATGAAGGAAAAAGGCTTGGAAAATCTGTAGGGAAAGCCCCAAAACCCCGCAGAGGGTGCTGGAGGTGAGGGGTGGGTTTGGGCTGGAACAGGAGCAGGTGGTTCCTCTCCTGAGGCTCTGCGGAGAGGAATTCCCAGCAGATCTCCAGGAAAATCCCAGTGAATTCCCAGGAAAATCCCAGTAAATTCCCATCAATTTCCCAGCAAATTCCCAGCAAAATTGCTATCAAATTCCCAGCAGATTTCCAGTAAAATCCCAATAAATTCCCAATAAATTCCCAGTAAATTTTAGCAAATTCCCAGTCCATTCCCAGTCCAACCCAGTTAATCCCAGTCCGTTCCCAGGAAATTCCCAGTTAAATCCCAGTCCAACCCAGTTAATCACAGTCCATCCCAGTTCACTCCCAGTCCATCCCGGTCCATCCCAGTCCCTCCCAGTCCAATCCCAGTCCAATCCCAGTCAATCCCAATCCCTCCCAGTCCAATCCCAGTCCCTTCCAGTCCAATCCCAGTCCAATCCCAGTCCCTCCCAGTCCAATCCCAGTCCTATCCCAATCCCTCCCAGTCCAATCCCAGTCCCTCCCAGTCCCTCCCAGTCAATCCCAGTCCCTCCCAGTCCAATCCCAGTCCCTCCCAGTCCAATCCCAGTCCCCCCCAGTCCCTCCCAGTCCAATCCCAGTCCCCCCCAGTCCCTCCCAGTCCCCCCAGTCCCCCCAGTCCCCCCTCTCTCACAAGAACGCCTCCTTCAGCCTCGACTCCTTCAGGGGCTCCTCCTCGCTGGCTCCCGAGTGCGCCTCGGCCCTGCAACGGCACCGGGGCACCGGGTGACAACGGGGACAGCGACCGTGGGACACCCTCAGTGCCACCCTCAATGCCACTGGGGCACCGCGGTGACAACGGGGACAGCGACCATGGGACCCCCTCAGTGCCACCCTCAATGCCACTGGGGCACCGCGGTGACAACGGGGACAGCGACCATGGGACACCCTCAGTGCCACCCTCAATGCCACTGGGGCACCGCGGTGACAACGGGGACAGCGACCATGGGACACCCCTAGTGCCACCGGGTGACAACGGGGACAGGGGATGGTGACAGTGACCATGGTGCTACCCTCAGTGCCACCTCCAGTGCCACTGTGGGTTGGTGCCAATGACCACGGGGACACCCCCAGTGCCACCACTGCCACCGCAGGTCGGTGACAGTGACCATGGGGACACCCCCAGTGCCACCAGTGCCACCGCAGGTCGGTGACAGTGACCATGGGGACACCACAGTGCCCCTGTCACTGGTGGTGGTGACACCACCACTGTCACCACCACCATCAGTGCCACTGCAGGTCGGTGGCAGTGCCCATGGTGCCACACCCAGTGCCACCATGGGTTGGTGACAATGCCCATGGTGCCACCCCTAGTGCCACCAGTGTCACCTCAGGCTGGTGACAATGCCCATGGTGCCACCCCTAGTGCCACCAGTGTCACCTCAGGCTGGTGGCAATGCCCCCAGGTGCCACCTCAGGCTGGTGGCAGTGCCCCAGGCGCCACCTCAGGCTGGTGGCAGTGTCCCCAGGCGCCACCTCAGGCTGGTGGCAGTGTCCCCAGGCACCACCTCAGGCTGGTGGCAGTGCCCCCAGGTGCCAGCTCAGGCTGGTGGCAGTGTCCCCAGGTGTCACCTCAGGCTAGTGGCAGTGTCCCCAGGCGCCAGCTCAGGCTGGTGGCAGTGCCCTCAGGCGCCACCTCAGGCTGGTGGCAGTGTCCCCAGGCGCCACCTCAGGCTGGTGGCAGTGCCCCCAGGTGTCACCTCAGGCTGGTGGCAGTGCCCCCAGGCGTCACCTCAGGCTGGTGGCAGTGCCCCCAGGCGCCACCTCAGGCTGGTGGCAGTGTCCCCAGGTGCCCCCTCAGGCTGGTGGCAGTGTCCCCAGGTGTCACCTCAGGCTGGTGGCAGTGCCCCCAGGCGCCACCTCAGGCTGGTGGCAGTGTCCCCAGGTGCCAGCTCAGGCTGGTGGCAGTGTCCCCGTGTCACTCACCTGCGGTAGGTGTCGGAGGCCGCCGCGTAGTGCAGCGCCGTGCAGCCTTTGCCGTCGGCCTCGTTGACGGTGGCCCCGGCTGTCACCAATGTCACCGTGCACTGGTAGCTGCCGTTGGCCGCCGCGTAGTGCAGGGGGGTCCTGGGGACACGGCAGGGGACAAAGGGCTCAGCGCGGCCTCGGGAGCCCACCCGGAGCCCTGGGCACCTTCCAGGACCTGCAGGAGCCCCGCACAACCCCAGAACCCTTCCAGGACCCTCTCAAAACACTCCAGAACCCTTCCAGGACCCAGCAGGAGCTCGGAACATTCTGGAAACCCTTCCAGGACCCAGCAGGAGCTCGGAACATTCTGGAAACCCTTCCAGGACCCAGCAGAAGCTTAGAACATTCTGGAAACCCTTCCAGGATCCAGAACACCTCAGGCACCCTTCCAGGACCTTCCCAGGACACCTTGAGAACCCTTCAAGGACCCAGCAGGAGCCCAGAACAACTCAGGAACCCTTCCAGGACCCTCCCAGGACACTTTGGGACCCTTCCAGGACCTGCAAGAGCCCAGGATACCCCAAGAACCCTTCCAGGACCCTCCCAGGACACTTTGGGACCCTTCCAGGACCTGCAGTAGCCCAGGATACCCCAAGAACCCTTCCAGGACCCTCCCAGGACACTTTGGGACCCTTCCAGGACCTGCAGTAGCCCAGGACACCCCAAGAACCCTTCCAGGACCCTCCCAGGACACTTGGGGACCCTTCCAGGACCTGCTGGTGGTTTGGAGCCTCCATCCCAGGCTGTCCCAGGCAGGAGCCCTTGGTGGCCCCCAGGAACCCAGAAATGTCCCCAACCCAGATCTGGGGTTTGGGGACACCGGGGTGTCCCCCCCCAGGTGGCCCTGGGTGTCACTCGCCTCCCGAACTTGTCCCTCCTCCGCAGGTCAGCGCCGCTGCTCAGCAGCAGGTTCAGACATTCAACGTTCCTGCAGGGGACAGGGACACAGGAATGTCACCATGCCACCCAGAGATGTCCTCATGCCGCATAAAGAGTCACCACGCCACCCAAAGTGTCCCTCAGGCACCCAGAAGTGTCCCCCCCGTCCAGCTTCCCACCCCTGCTCAGAGCAGGTCCATGTCCTCGCTCTCAGCTGGGAGCAGCACTGTCCCCAGGTGTCCCCAGGCTGTCCCCAAGTGTCCCCAGGTGTCCCCACCCTCCGGAAGCAGCAGCGTGCAGACAGGTCCTGCCCAGGTTGTCGGGGCTGTCCCCATGTCCCCATGTCCCCATGTCCCCATGTCCCCAGGCTGTCTCTAGGCTATCCCAAGGCCATCCCCAGGTGTCCCCAGGTGTCCCCATGTCCCCACCCTCCGGAAGCAGCAGCGTGCAGACAGGTCCTGCCCAGGCTGTTGGGGCTGTCCCCATATCCCCATGTCCCTATATCCCCATGTCCCCAGGCTGTCTCTAGGCTATCCCAAGGCCATCCCCAGGTGTCCCCAGGTGTCCCCGTGTCCCCACCCTCCGGAAGCAGCAGCGTGCAGACAGGTCCTGCCCAGGTTGTCGGGGGTGTTGATGTCGAAGCCGGCGCTCAGCACGTGCTCGTTGCTCAGCGAGGACACGATGCTGTACAACTGACCTGGGGTGGCACGGGGGACAGCGGGGTCACCCGGCCGTCCCCGAGGGCCGCCCGGGCGCGGCTGGCACGGGGACGGGGCGGGGAGGGTCACCTGAGGAAAGCAGCTTGCGACAACAGTCGGAGAACCCGAAGAGAACGGCCAAGTGCAGGGGGAACATGTCGTGGATGCCGCGCCTGCGGGGCGGGAGAGCTCGGCTCAGGAACGGCAGTTTGGGGTGAAAAACCTCCTCAGGTGGCTGAACTTCGGGGCTAAAAACCTCCTCAGGTGGCTGAACTTTGGGGCTAAAAACCCCCTCAGATTTTGGGGTTAAAAACTTCCTCAAATGTTTTCATTTTGCGGTTAAAAACCTCCTCAGATGCCTGAATTTCAGGGCTAAAAACCTCCTCAGATGTCTGAACTTCAGGGCTAAAAACCTCCTCAGATTTTGGGATTAGAAACCTCCTCAAATGTTTTCATTTTAGGGTTAAAAACCTCCTCAGGTGGCTGAACTTCGGGGCTAAAAACCTCCTCAGATTTTGGGGTTAAAAACTTCCTCAAATGTCTTCATTTTGGGGTTAAAAACCTCTTGAATTTTTTAATTTTGGGGTTAAAAACCTCCTCAGATTTTGGGATTAAAACCTCCTCAAATGTCTTCATTTTGGGATTAAAAACCTCCTCAAATGTTTTCATTTTGGGGTTAAAAACCTCTTGAATTTTTTTAATTTTGGGGTTAAAAACCTCCTCAGGTGTCTGAACTTCCGGGCTAAAAACCCCCTCAGATTTTGGGGTTAAAAACTTCCTCAAATGTCTTCATTTTGGGGTTAAAAACCTCTTGAATTTTTTCATTTTGGGGTTAAAAACCTCCTCAGATTTTGGGATTAAAACCTCCTCAAATGTTTTCATTTTGGGGTTAAAAACCCCCTCAAATGTTTTCATTTTGGGGTTAAAAACCTCTTGAATTTTTTCATTTTGGGGTTAAAAACTTCCTCGAGTTTTTAAATTGTGGGTTTAAAATCCTCCTCAAGTTTTTTTATCCTCCTCAAATGTTTTAATTTTGGGGTTAAAAACCTCCTCAAATTTGGGATTAAAAACCTCCTCAAATGTTTGAATTTTGGGGATTAAAAATCTCCTCAAATTTTTTTCCAGGACACTTTGGGAACCCTTCCAGGACCTTAGAACATTCTGGAAACCCTTCCAGGAGCCAGAGGGAGCCCAGAACATTCTGGAAACCCTCCCAGGACCCTTCCAGGACACGTTGGGAACCCTTCCAGGACCTTAGAACATTCTGGAAACCCTCCCAGGACCCAGAGGGAGCCCAGAACATTCTGGAAACCCTTCCAGGACATCCTGGAAACCCTTCCAGGACCTTAGAACATTCTGGAAACCCTCCCAGGACATCCTGGAAACCCTTCCAGGACCTTAGAACATTCTGGAAACCATCCCAGGACCCTCCCAGGACATCCTGGAAACCCTTCCAGGACACTTTGGGAACCCTTCCAGGACCTTAGAACATTCTGGAAACCCTTCCAGGACCCAGCAGGAGCCCAGAACATTCTGGAAACCCTCCCAGGACATCCTGGAAACCCTTCCAGGACACTTTGGGAACCCTTCCAGGACCTTAGAACATTCTGGAAACCCTCCCAGGACCCAGCAGGAGCCCAGAACACCCCGGAAACCCTCGCAGGACCCTTCCAGGACCCCCCCAGAAGGTTCTGGAAGGCAGCGGGGGCTCACCTGGCAGTGTCAGCACCATTGGTCATTAACGTACTAATTAGCAGCTCGTGGCCGTAGCGAGCAGCGACGTGCAGGGGGGTGTTGCCGTACTTGTCAGCGCAGTCGATCTCACTGCCTGCGAGGGACAGGCTCTGCTCGGGTCCAGAACATTCCGGGGCCCCAAATCCCCACCCCGGGGATGGTTCCGGGCTCCCAAATCCCGGAATTCCCACCCCGGGGACGGTTCCGGGCTCCCAAATCCCCAAATTCCCACCCCGGGGATGGTTCCGGGCCCCCAAATCCCGGAGTTCCCACCCCAGATTCAACAATCCTGGAATTCCCGCCTCAGAGAACATTGCGGGCTCCCAAATCCCGGAATTCCCGCCTCAGAGAACATTCCGGGCCCCCAAATCCCCCTAATCCCTATCCCAGGGATGGTTCCAGGCTCCAAAATCCCCGAATTCTCACCCCAGATCCAACAATCCTGGAATTCCCGCCTCAGAGAACATTCCGGGCTCCCAAATCCTGGAATTCCCACCCCAGTTCCAACAATCCTGGAATTCCCGCCTCAGAGAACATTCCGGGCCCCCAAATCCCGGAATTCCCACCCCGGGGATGGTTCCGGGCTCCCAAATCCCGGAATTCCTGCCCCAGATCCAACAATCCTGGAATTCCCGCCTCAGAGAACATTCTGGGCCTCCAAATCCCGGAATTCCCACCCCAGAGAACATTCTGGGCCCCCAAATCCCCAAATCCCTACCCCAAGGATGGTTCTGGGCTCCCAAATCCCGGAATTCCTGCCCCAGATTCAACAATCCTGGAATTCCCACCCCAGATCCAACAATCCTGGAATTCCCACCCCAGATCAAACAATCCTGGAATTCCCGCCTCAGAGAACATTCCGGGGCCCCAAATCCCGGAATTCCCACCCCAGAGAACATTCCGGGCTCCCAAATCCCGGAATTCCCGCCTCAGAGAACATTCCGGGCCCCCAAATCCCCCTAATCCCTATCCCAGGGATGGTTCCGGGCTCCCAAATCCCAGAGTTCCCACCCCAGATCCAACAATCCTGGAATTCCCACCCCAGATCCAACAATCCTGGAATTCCCGCCCCAGATCCAACAATCCTGGAATTCCCGCCTCAGAGAACATTCCGGGGCCCCAAATCCCGGAATTCCCACCCCGGGGATGGTTCCGGGCTCCCAAATCCCGGAATTCCCACCCCAGATAAAACAATCCTGGAATTCCTGCCTCAGAGAACATTCCAGGCCCCCAAATCCCAGAATTCCCACCCCAGATCCAACAATCCTGGAATTCCCAAACCAGGGGCAGATCCGGGCTCCAAAATCCCAGAATTCTCACCCAAGGGAGGGCTCCAGGCTCTGAAATCCTGGAATTCCCACCCCAGGGACAGCCCCAAACCCAAAATCCCCAAATTCCCACCCCAGGTCCAACAATCCTGGAATTCCCACCCTAGGGATGGATCTGGGCTCCAAAATCCCCGAATTTCCAAACCAGGCCAGCCCCAGATCAAAAATCCCAAAATTCCCACTCTGGGGACAAATCCAGGCTCCAGAATCCCCCAATTCCCATCCCAGGGATGGCCTCAGATCCCAAATCCAGGAATTTTGGAGCATGTAACAGGAATATTGGGGAAAACATTGGAATTTTGGAGGATCTGATGGGAATGTTGGAATTTTGTGACAGGAATATTGGGGAAAATACCACAGGAGCCCCCCTGGGGATTTTGGGGGATGACTTGGGAGGGTCTGAACCCCTCCTGGGGTCCCGGAAGCTGCAGGAAAATTTGGGATAAACGAGGAATGTGGCACTGACCGTTCTGGATGAGGATCTGGGAGCGCGTGAACCGTCCGTGGATCGCCGCCATGTGCAGGGGGCTCTTCCCTTCCTTGCTCTGCAGGAACCCCAGCAGGGGCTCAGCCACACCCCAAAACCACCCCAAAAACCCAAAACTACCCCAAAAACCCAACACCACCCCAAAAACCCAAAACCACCCCAAAAAACCCAACACCACCCCAAAAACCCAAAACCACCCCAAAAAACCCAACACCACCCCAAAAAAACCAACATTCCCTGGAGGGGCTCAGCCACACCCCAAAATCATCCAAAAACCACCCAAAACCACCCCAAAAACCCAACACCACCCCAAAAAACCCAACATCCCCAGCAGGGGCTCAGCCACACCCCAAAACCACCCCAAAAACCCAACACCACCCCAAAAAACCCAACACCACCCCAAAAAACCCAACATCCCCAGCAGGGGCTCAGCCACACCCCAAAACCACCCCAAAAACCCAAAACTACCCCAAAAACCCAACACCACCCCAAAAAACCCAACACCACCCCAAAAAAACCCCAACATCCCCAGGAGGGGCTCGGCCACACCCCAAAACCACCCCAAAAACCCAACACCACCCCAAAAAACCCAACATCCCCAGCAGGGGCTCAGCCACACCCCAAAACCACCCCAAAAAACCCAACACCACCCCAAAAAAAAACCAACATCCCCAGGAGGGGCTCGGCCGCACCACAAAATCATCCAAAAACCACCCCAAAAACCCAACACCACCCCAAAAAACCAACATCCCCAGGAGGGGTTCAGCCACACCACAAAATCATCCAAAAACCACGCAAAACCACCCCAAAAACCCAAAACCATCCCAAAAAAACCCAACACCACCCCAAAAAATCCAACAACGCCTCCAGGACGGGCTCGGCCACACCCCAACACCTTCCCCATCCCAAAAACCCCAAAATCTTGCGGATCCCTCACCTGGAGCCACACCCCAGCACCCCCTGACCCCAAACCCCAGGCGCCCACCTGGAAGTTGACGTCGGCGCCGTTGTTGACGAGGATCTCCAGGCACAGGGCGCCGTTGGTGGAGACGGCGGCGAAGTGCAGGGGGGTGAAGCCCTTCTCGTTGGGCTGGTTGACGTTGGCCCCCACGTTGACCAGCTCGTTGGCCACCGCGTCCTGGCCCATGTAGCAGGCGATGTGCAGCGCCGTGTTCCCGAAGGAGTTGGGCTCGTCGATCTGCGGGGCACAACGGGGGGTTGTAGGATTTGTGGGGCCTGTGGGGTCCGTAGGATCTGTGGGGTCTGTGAGATCTGTGGGGTCAATGGGGTCTGTGGGGCCCATGGGGTGCGTGGGATCCCTGGGGTCTGTGGGGTCAACGGGGTCTGTGGGGTCCATGGGGTGTGTGGGATCCCTGGGGTGTGTGGAATCCCTGGGGTCTGTGGGGTCAACGGGGTCTGTGGGGTCCATGGGGTGCGTGGAATCCCTGGGGTCTGTGGGGTCCATGGGGTACATGGGATCCCTGGGGTCTGTGGGGTCAACAGGGTCTGTGGGGGGCTGTGGGGTCGACGGGGTCTGTGGGATCTGTGGGGTCTGTGGTGTCCCTGGGGTCTGTGAAATCAACGGGATCTGTGGGGTCCACGGGATCTGTGGGGCCTGTGGTGTCTGTAGGGTCTGTGGTGTCCATGGGGTCTGTGGGGTCCGTGGGGTCTGTGGGGTCCGTGGGGCCCATGGGGTCCGTGGGGTTTGGGGGTTCAAGACAGGAAAAGGTGGATGAGGAGAAGCCAAAGCTTCTGTCACCATGCAGGGCTCCTGTCACCAGCCAGGGGGAAGGAATTGGGTTCCTCAATCTCAGGGATCAACAAAAGCCACAGGATTTGGGATTTAGGAGGGAAAAAGGCAACCGAGAACCACCCAGGGGGAAGGAAGCTCCTCCTTGAACTCTGTGAGGAGCAAAACCCACAGGATTCAGGGTTTAAGAAGGAAAAAAGGCAGCTGAGAACCACGCAGGGCTCCTGTCACTGCTCAGGGTGACGCAATTTGGATCTGCAGAAGCGATGAAGTCCAGAGGATTTGGGATTTGGGACTTTGAGAACCACCAAGGTTTCTGCCACCACCCGAAGCCCCTGCCACCACCTCTCCAGCTCCTGTCCCCAGCTCTGCCAGCCCCGGGCAGGTCCCTGGGGTCTCACCTCCACCCCCAGCCTCAGGAGGTGACGCACGACCTCGATCTGGCCGCTGGCGGCCGCCGTGTGCAGCAGCGTGTAACCCTTCCTGTCCTTGCACATGACATCGGCCCCGCGCGCCACCAGCAGCTTCAGCACCTCCAGGTGACCTGGGGGGACAGCCGTGACAGCACCGCGACGCCGGGGACACCGGGACAAACGGGGAGATGGGGAGAAACGGGGAGATGGGGGACACCGGGGACACGGAGAGAAACGGGGAGATAGGGAGAAACGGGGAGATGGGGACACTGGGAGATGGGGACATTGGGAGATGGGGACAGTGGGGAGATGGGGACATTGGGAGATGGGGGACACCGGGGACATGGGGAGAAACGGGGAGATGGGGACACCGGGGAGATGGGGACATTGGGGAGATGGGGGACACTGGGAGATAGGGACATTGGGAGATGGGGACACCGGGGAGATGGGGAGAAACGGGGAGATGGGGACATTGGGGAGATGGGGACACTGGGGAGATGGGGGACACTGGGGACATGGGGACATTGGGAGATGGGGACACTGGGGAGATGGGGACAAACGGGGAGATGGGGACATTGGGAGATGGGGACATTGGGGAGATGGGGACATTGGGAGATGGGGACATTGGGGAGATGAGGACACTGGGACATGGGGACATTGGGGAGATGGGGACACTGGGGAGATGGGGACACCGGGGAGATGGGAAAAAATGGGGAGATGGGGAGGTGAAGGACATTGTGGAGATGGAGACACTGGGGAGATGGGGACAGTGGGGAGATGGGAAACGGAGGGATTGAGAAGGAAGGGAGAGAGGGGATGGAGAGGTGGAGAGGAGGAACAGGAGAGGTGGAGAGGAGGGAGAGATGGAGAGGAGGAATTTGGAAATGTGGAGAGAAGGGATGGGAGAGATGGAGGGAACAGAGAGATGGAGAGGAAGAGTGGGAAATGTGGAGAGAAGGGAGAGATGGACAGGAGGAATGGGAGAGAGAAGGGATGGGAGGGAGGGAGAGGGGAGTGGGAGAGCAGGAGAGGAGAACTGGGAGGTGAAACCAGCAGGGAGCACCTACCCAGGAAGGCCGCCCAGTGCAGGGGCTGCCTGTCCTTCTTGTCACACGTGCTGGGGCTGGCACCTTTGTTGAGCAGCAGGTTCACCATCTGTGGGGTGTGGGGACAGCGTAAGCGGGGCCACCCTGATGGCCCTGCCACCCCAGTGTCCCCATCCACCTCTGTCCGTGCTGACCCCAATGTCCCTGCCCACCCTGATGGCCCTGCCCACCCCGATGCCCCCGCCCAGAGAGAGATGTCCCTGACCACCCCAACGGCCATCCCCACCCCGATGTCCCTGCCCATCCCAACATCCCTGCCCACCCTGATGTCCCTGCCCACCTTAATATCCCTGCTCACCCTGTTTCTGTCCATCCCTATCCCTGCCCACACTGATGTCCCTTCTGCCCACCCTAATGTCCCTGCTGCCCATCCCAACATCCCTGCCCGCCCTTTTCCCTGCCCACCCCAACATCCCTGCCCACCCCAATCCCTGCTCACCCCAATGTCCCTCCTGCCCACCCTACCCCTGTCAACCCTGATGTCCCTGCAGCCCACCCCAACATCCCTGCCCACCCCTATCCCTGCCCACCCCGATGTCCCTGCAGCCCACCCCAATGTCCCTGCCCGCCCTATCCCTGCTCACCCCTATCCCTGCCCACCCCGATGTCCCTGCCGGCCCCGTCCCCGTGCCCACCTCGAGGTGGCCGCTGTGCACGGCGTGGTGCAGCGCCGTGCGCCCGGTGCGGTCGGCCACGTTGACGGTGCTGAGCAGCGGCACCAGCGCCTCCACGCACTTGGTGGCCCGGTTGGCCGCGGCCACGTGCAGCGGCGTCTGCCAGTGCTTGTCGCGGGCGTTGACATCGGCCGAGTGCTTGAGGAGCAGCTGGAGGGCTTTCTGTGGGGTGGCACAGCAGGGAAAGCTCGGGCACGGCCCCACATCCCAATTCCGGGTGATCCCAGAGCTGTGGGATTTCCACAGCCCCAGATCCCAATTCCGGGTGATCCCAGAGCTGTGGGATTCCCCACTGAGGGATTTCCTGCTGTGGGATTTCCTGCTGTGGGATTTCCACAGCCCCAGATCCCAATTCCAGGTGATCCCAGAGCTGTGGAATTTCCACAGCCCCAGATCCCAATTCCGGGTGATCCCAGAGCTGTGGGATTCCCCACTGAGGGATTTCCTGCTGTGGGATTTCCTACTGTGGGATTTCCACAGCCCCAGATCCCAATTCCGGGTGATCCCAGAGCTGTGGGATTCCCCACTGAGGGATTTCCTGCTGTGGGATTTCCTACTGTGGGATTTCCACAGCCCCAGATCCCAATTCCGGGTGATCCCAGAGCTGTGGGATTTCCCTGCTGTGGGATTTCCACAGCCCCAGATCCCAATTCCGAGTGATCCCAGAGCTGTGGGATTCCCCACTGAGGGATTTCCTGCTGTGGGATTTCCACAGCCCCAGATCCCAATTCCAGGTGATCCCAGAGCTGTGGGATTCCCTGCTGAAGGATTTCCTACTGTGGGATTTCCCACTGTGGGATTTCCACAGCCCCAGATCCCAATTCCTGGTGATCCCAGAGCTGTGGGATTCCCTGCTGAAGGATTTCCTACTGTGGGATTTCCTGCTGTGGGATTTCCTACTGTGGGATTTCCCCCAAGGGAAGGAGCTGTTTGTGTCCCTGTCCACCCCAAAGCCACGGGTGGGGGTTTCTCTCCAAGCGTGAGAGCTGGAGAAGGGATGATCCCACGGGGAAAGGTCCTGGGGTTGGACTGGTGTGGCCAGGATGGCACCTGGGCACCGTGGGGACAGGGATTGTCCCCCTGCGCTGGCACTGCTGGGGCCCCAAATTCCTCCAGGAGAGGGTCAGGGTGGCCATCAGGAGGAATAAAAGATGGTCAGGCTTTGGAACTGCCTGGAGAAAAGGAGGCTCAGGAGGGGATTTTCACCCCACAACTCCCTGATGGGAGAGCAGGGTCAGGATCTGCTCCAGGGAACAGCAGGGTGAGAGGGAACAGAGCCCTGCCCTGATTTTTGAGGAGAATTTGCAGTTTTTTGGGGAAAATTGTAGTTGTGGCCAGGTGGGGATTGGCCTCTTCTCCCAGGGAACAGCAGGACAGGAGGAAATGGTCCCGAGCTGCGCCAGGAGAGGGTCAGGGTGGACATGAGGAGGAATTTCCTCCTGGGAAAGGTGGTCAGGGTTTGGAACTGCCTGGAGAAAAGGAAATTCAGAAGGGAATTTTCACCCCACAACTCCCTGACGGGAGAACAGGGTCAGGATCTGCTCCCAGGAACAGCAGGAAGAGAAGGAACAGCCTCAAATTGCCCCAGGAGAGGGTCAGGGTGGCCATCAGGAGGAATTCCCTCCTGGCAAGGGCAGTCAGGCTTTGGAAGTGCCCAGGGAGGTTTGGAGTCCCCATCCCTGAGGTGTCCAGGGCCCTGGTGGGGATCGGTCCCAGCTTGGACTTGGAGATCTTCCCAACCCCAAACCTGCTGGGACTCCCCCAGCCTCACCTGGGCTGCTCCAGCTCCGTTCCCAGGTGGGACCTGAGCCAGGAGGGCTCATCCCACCCCATCCCCACCAGGAATCCTGGCCGGGGGGAGGAAAACCCCCGGAGCCACGGGAGGAACCACGTGAGGAACCGGGAGTGAACGTTCCCGGTGACTCAGCAGGGCCCGGGGGTGACAAACGTGACCCACTGACCTACATCTGACATTTCCTTCCCTCTGCTCCTGCCCTGGCTTTGCCTTCAAGGCTTCCCCTCCCTCTGCCATCGGGGCAGAGCTCCCAGGGATCCCAGCCCCACGGATCTTCACTCCCAGCACCCCAAAAAACCAACCCAGCCACCCCACAGAGGCAGGGAAAGCATTTTGGGAAGGGCAGAACTTCTCAGGCGGAAACACCAGGGTGTGCAAACCCCAAATTCCCAGAAAAGCAGCAGCAGGGGTGCCCAAAACCCCAAATCCCCAAAGAAGCAGCAGGAAAATCCCTGAGCGACAGAGTGATGACAACCAAGGAGGATTTTCTTTCCAGCTCTCCCCGGAACTTTCTGCATTCCCCAGAGGGGAACTCAAATTCCCCCAAACTCCTGAGGAGGGAAAGGGGAGCAGAAATTCCCTTTTTCCCCCAGAACTTTCTGCATTCCCCGAACCCCAGAGGAGGGAAATGAGAGCAGAAAATCCCAAACCCCAGAGGAGGGAAAGGGGAGCAGAAAATCCCTTTTTTCCCCAGAACTTTCTGCATTCCCCGAACCCCAGGGGAGGGAATGGGGAGCAGAAATTCCCAAACCCCAGAGGAAGGAAAGGGGAGCAGAAGATCCCAAACCTCAGAGGAGGGAAAGGGGAGCAGAAAATCCCAAACCCCAGAGGAGGGAAAGGGGAGCAGAAAATCCCTTTTTTTCCCAGAACTTTCTGCATTCCCCAAACCCCTGAGGAGGGAAAGGGGAGCAGAAGATCCCAAACCTCAGAGGAAGGAGAGGGGAGCAGAAATTCCCTTTTTTCCCCAGAACTTTCTGCATTCCCCAAACCCCAGAGGAGGGAAATGAGAGCAGAAAATCCCAAACCCCAGAGGAGGGAAAGGGGAGCAGAAAATCCCTTTTTTCCCCAGAACTTTCTGCACTCCCCAAACCCCTGAGGAGGGAAAGGGGAGCAGAAAATCCCTTTTTTTCCCAGAACTTTCTGCACTCCCCAAACCCCTGAGGAGGGAAAGGGGAGCAGAAGATCCCAAACCCCAGAGGAGGGAAAGGGGAGCAGAAGATCCCAAACCCCAGAGGAAGGAAAGGGGAGCAGAAGATCCCAAACCCCAGAGGAGGGAAAGGGGAGCAGAAATTCCCTTTTTTCCCCAGAACATTCTGCATTCCCCAAACCCCTGAGGAGGGAAAGGGGAGCAGAAAATCCCTTTTTTTCCCAGAACTTTCTGCATTCCCCAAACCCCTGAGGAGGGAAAGGGGAGCAGAAGATCCCAAACCCCAGAGGAGGGAAAGGGGAGCAGAAGATCCCAAACCCCAGAGGAGGGAAAGGGAACCAGAAATTCCCTTTTCCCCCCAGAACCTTCTGCATTCCCCGAACCCCAGAGGAGGGAAATGAGAGCAGAAAATCCCAAACCCCAGAGGAGGGAAAGGGGAGCAGAAATTCCCTTTTTTCCCCAGAACTTTCTGCACTCCCCAAACCCCAGAGGAGGGAACGGGGAGCAGAAATCCCCTTTTTCCCCCCAGCACCCCGTTCCCACAGGAATTCCTGCCCCCAGCACCCACCTCGTGGCGCGAGGCCGCGGCGCGGTGCAGCGGCGTCAGCCACACCGTGTCCTTGGCGTTCACGTTAGCACCTGTGGGGGACACACAGCACCTCAGCGGGGTCCCAGCACCCCAAAAAAACCCCAAAGCTGCCCCTCCCTGCTGCTCAGAACCCCACAGGAGGCAGGGGAAATCCCCACGGGCTTCTGCAGCTGGAGAGGAATGTGCCAAGTTTTGTTTAAGGGGGCTTTGGTTGGGAGTATTTTGGAATCCTCAAAACCCAACGGGGGCTCCCTGCACCCTAAGGGTGTCCCCAAAACCTGACAGGGACACTCTGCATGTCAGGGGTGTCCCCAAAACCCCACAGGGACATTGTCCACACCAAGGGTACCCCCAAAAACTCAGGGGATCAAGGGGATCTTTGGGATCAAGTGGCTGAGCATCCCCCTTCTCCTCCTCCAGATCCCCACAGATTTTAGGGGATTTTCCAGATCCCCAGAGATTTTAGGGGATTTTCCAGATCCCCAGAGATTTTAGGGGATTTTCCAGATCCCCACAGATTTTAGGGGATTTTCCAGATCCCCACAGATTTTAGGGGATTTTCCAGATCCCCACAGATTTTAGGGGATTTTCTTTGGGATCAAGTGGAACTGCTCGTTTGAGCATCCCCCACCTACAGCACCTCACAGATTTTAGGGGATTTTCTCTGGGATCCAGAGATTTTAGGGGATTTTCCAGCACCCCACAGATTTTAGGGGATCAAGCACCCCCCTCGTCCTCCAGCACCCCACATCCCCCTCCTGGCTCTGTCCCCACCTTTTCCCAGACCCTTTGGGATCGCCGCTCCCTGATCCCGCCCCGGCTGCCCCGTGAGCTCGGGGTGGTTTTGGGGGGGTCAGAGCCCGTCCTGCTGCACTCCCCAGATTTCGGGGGGTGGTTTTGGGGTGCTGGGGGTCCCCCCTGGCTGTCACCTGACAGGATGAGCAGCTCGAGGATTGCAACGTCTCCGATGTAGGCAGCAGCGTGGAGCGGGGTCCGGCGTTCCTGGTCCTGCAGGGGGAACACAGCCCTGAGCTGGGACGGACTGGGAGGGACTGGGATGGGACTGGGAGGGACTGGGAGAGAGTGGGAGGGACTGGGATGGGACTGGGATGGGACTGGGATGGACTGGGATGGGACTGGGAGGGACTGGGATGGGACTGGGAGGGATTGGGAGGGACTGGGATGGGACTGGGAGAGACTGGGAGAGACTGGGAGAGACTGAGAGGGACTGGGATGGGACTGGGAGGGACTGGGAGGGACTGGGATGGGACTGGGATGGGACTGGGATGGGACTGGGAGAGACTGGGAGAGACTGGGAGGGACTGGGAGAGACTGGGATGGGACTGGGAGGGACTGGGATGGGACTAGGATGGGGTTGGGAGAGGGTGGGAGAGACTGGGAGGGACTGGGAGGGACTGGGATGGGACTGGGAGGGACTGGGATAGGACTGGGATAGGACTGGGATGGGACTGGGATGGGACTGGGAGAGACTGGGATGGGACTGGGAAAAGATGGGAGAGACTGGGAGAAACTGAGATAAGGTAGGGAAAGGACTGGGAGGGACTGAGAGAGGGTGGGATGGGACTGGGAGAGACCGGGAGGCGCTGGGAGAGACTGGGATGGGGTTGGGGATTGGGATGGGATTGATGGGATTGTTGGGATGGGATTGATGGGATTGATGGGATTGATGGGATCGATGGGATGGGATCTGGGGAGCCCTGAGCGAGGGCCAGGAAGGCTCTGGGAGCAGCAGCAGAGCCCTCACCAGTACATTGATGTTCTCCTTCTGATTGAGCAGCGACCGAACCTCCTCCACATCCCGGTTGAAGATGGCTTGGACCAGAGGGGGCTGCAGGGACAGGAGAGGGGACAGCGATGGGACACGGCTGAACGGGGGGTGACAGCGATGAGGACACAGCTGAACGGGGGGTGACAGCGATGGGGACACAGCTGGAATGAATGGTGACAGTGATGGGAAACAGCTGGAACGGGTGGTGACAGTAATGGGGACACAATGAGGGGTGACAGTGACAGGGGACACAGGGAGAGGTGACAATGACAAAGACACAGGGAGAGGTGACAGTGACAGAGGACACAGCTGGAATGGCTGGTGACAGTGATGGGGGACACAGCTGGAACGGGGTTCTGCCATTCCCAGGGTTCTGCCATTCCTGGGATTCTCCTACTCTCGGGATTCTCCCATTCCCAGAGTTCTGCCATTTCTGGAGTTCTGCCTTTCCAGGGCTGGGGGATCCCGTTCCTGGGGTTCTCCCAATCCCGGGGTTCTCCTGCTCCTGACCCAGGTGTCTCAACCCCAGGGATGTCCTGTTCCTGATCCATGGGTCCCGTTCCCTGGATTCTCCCGTTCCAGGGCGGGGGGATCCCATTCCTGGGATTCTTCCATTCCCAGGATTCTCCCATTCCTGGAATCTCCTCTTCCTGATCCCAGGGTCCCATTCCTGGGATTCTCCTGTTTCAGGGCCAGGGGATCCCAGTTTTGGGATTCTGCCATTCCTGGGGTTCTGCCATTCCCGGGGATCTCCTCTTCCTGATCCCAGGGTCCCATTCCCGGGGGCTCCACCGTTCCCAGGCCGAGGAGTCCCAGACCCGAGATCCCTCCCTCGATGCTCCACGGTCCTTGGGCCGGGGTGTCCCTTCCGAGGGTCCCCAGGGCCCGGGGCTCCCATCCCCGGGGCTCTCCTGTTCCCGACTCAGGTTCCATCCCCGGGGCTCTCCCGCTCCCGGCCCGGGGCTCCCATCCCGGGGGCTCTTCCGTTCCTGGCTCGGGGCTCCCATCCCGGGGGCTCTCCCGTTCCTGGCTCGGGGCTCCCATCCCGGGGGCTCTCCCGTTCCTGGCTCGGGGCTCCCATCCCGGGGGCTCTGCCGTTCCCGGCCCGGGGCTCTCCCGTTCCCGGCCCGGGACTCCCATCCCGGGGCTCCCCCGTTCCCGGCCCGGTCCGTCCCGGCCGCGCTGGGCCCGTCGGGCACGGGCGGAGCGGCTGCGAGCGGCGACCCCGGCCCGTCCCGGGGCTGCGGCGGGCCCGGGAGCGGCGGGGAGGGCTCGGCGGAGCGGGGCCCGCGGCCTGGGGCGGCGCCGGGCCGGGCCCGGTGGCGGAGCCGCGCTAGGCCGCACATCCCCGGGCTGCCGTAGCGGCGCTGCCCGGGCCGGGCGCGGCGGCGGCGGCGGGCGGGAGCAGGGAGGGGAGCACGGGAGCGGCGGCCGTACCTGGTCCGTGATGCTGAGAACCCCCATGTCGGGGCCGCCCTCAGCGCCCAGCTCCCGGCATCGGGTCCGGCCGCGGCGGCTCCGCTCGGGCGGCTGCGGGGCGGGGATGGAGCGCCGGGGATGCGCCGCCCACCGGCCCCGGGCGCCGCCGCCGACGGCGGCAGCGGCAGCGGGGGCGGCCCCGGGGCGGCGGCAGCGCCCGGGGGGACGCGGCGGGAGCGGGCGGGGGGCAGCGGGAAGCGGCTGCCCCGGGCCCAAGGGCGGCGGGAGCGGGGCCGGGGTCGCGGCTCTGGGATGTGCCCGCTGTGAGGGGCTGCCGGTGATCCCGGAGATCCCGGGACAGCGGCTCCCCCAGCCCCAAGAGTGGCGGGGTGGTGGGAGAGGGTCCCGGGGGTCCCTGTGTGCCGCCTCCGTCCCCTCTGTGGGGTCTCTCCAGTGGGAATCCCATCCCCCGGTGGTCCCGGGTGTCTCATTTGCCACCCCCGTCCCCTCTGTGGGGTCTGGCCGGTGGGAATCCCCTCCCCCGGTGGTCCCGGGGGTCCCTGAGCTGCAGTTCCCCCAGCCCAAAAGGCGGTGAGGCGCTGGGACAGGGTCCCAGGGGTCTCGGTGTGCTGTTCTGTGGGGTCTGTGGGATGGGAATCCCATCCCAGGGCTCGGCTCCTCCATCCCAAAGGTGCTGGAATAGCGGGAGAGGGTCCTGAGGGTCCCATTTCCCACCGTCCTCCCCCTCTGTGGGGTTCATCCTGTGCGAATCCCATCCCAGGTGGTCCTGGGGGTCCCTGACCAGCAGCTCCTCCATCCCAAAGGGCTCTG
>NC_052044.1:1156597-1216068 GCF_015832195.1 Motacilla alba alba | reverse complement strand
AGGTCGGGTTTCCCGGCCTTCCTCCTCCTCCTCCTCCTGCCAGCTGCAGCGCTGGCACCGGCCCCGGGACCGCGGGCACCGGCCCCGAGCCCCGGGAACTGTCCCGGCACGGGAGGGGCCCGGGAAGGGCGGGAGGGACCGGGAGCGGCCGGGAAGGGACCGGGAGGGGTCGGGAAGGGACCCAGGGCTGTCAGGAAGGGATTTGGAATGGTCTGAAGGGACCTGGGATGGTCTGAAGGGGTTTGGGAAGGTCTGGAGGGGTTTGGGATGGTCTGGAAGGGACCTGGGATGGTCTGGAAGGAGCCCAGGGCTGTCAGGAAGGGACCTGGGGTGGTCTGGAAGGGGTTTGGGAAGGTCTGGAAGGGGTTTGGGATGGTCTGAAGGGGTTTGGGTTGGTCTGGAAGGGGTTTGGGATGGTCTGGAGGGGTTTGGGATGGTCTGGAAGGGGTTTGGGATGGTCTGGAAGGGGTTTGGGATGGTCTGAAGGGGTTTGGGAAGGTCTGGAAGGGTTTGGGATGGTCTGGAGGGGTTTGGGATGGTCTGGAGGGGTTTGGGATGGTCTGGAGGGGTTTGGGATGGTCTGGAGGGGTTTGGGATGGTCTGGAGGGGTTTGGGATGGTCTGGAAGGGACCTGGGCCAGGCCAGAAAGGACCAGGGAAGCACTGGAAGGGATCTGAGCTGATCAGAAGGGACCCAAGCCAGGTGGGGATGGCCTTGGGATGGTCTGGAGGGGCACGTCAGGCTCTGGAGGGATTTTGGGAAGTTCGGAAGAAATTTGGGGAAGCTCTGGAGGGACCTGGGAAGCTCTGGAGAGATTTGGGAAGCTCAGGAAGAGCCCCCAAGGCCTGGCACTCCCGGGACTGCCACACATCCCGGTGCTGCCGGTGACACCCGGTGACAGCTGATGCTGCCGGTGCCACCCAGTGCTGCTGGTGCAGCCGGTGACACCCAGTGCCACCCAGTGCTGCCGGTGACACCTGGTGACAGCTGATGCTGCTGGTGCCACCCAGTGCTGCTGGTGCCACCCGGTGCCACCTGATGCAGCCGGTGCTGCCAGTGACACCCGGTGACAGCTGATGCTGCCGGTGCCACCCAGTGCTGCCAGTGCTGCTGGTGCAGCCGGTGACACCCAGTGCCACCCGGTGCCATCCAGTGCTGCTGGTGCCACCCAGTGCCACCCGGTGCTGCCGGTGCCACCCGGTGGTGCCGGTGCCACCGGTGCCAGCCGTGCCGCCCTGTCCCGCAGGCACACGGCCCCGTGCGGGCTGCGGCTGGCGCGGCTGAGCCGCCCGGGCCCCGCGGCCTGGGAGCCCCGAGCGCCGCCCAGCCGGGGCTTCCTCAGCCTCAGCAACAAACGCAAGGAGTACTCGGAGAGACGCATCATCGGGTGCGTGACGCTGCCAGCCCGGCCCCGGCCTGGCCTGAGCCTGGCTGACCCCGACCCCAGCTCCAAACCCAACCCTGAGCCTGGCCCTGACCCCAAACCCAGCCCTGAGCTTGGCTGACCCCAACCCCAGCTCCAAACCCAGCCCTGAGCCTGGCCCTGACCCCAAACCCAGCCCTGAGCCTGGCCCTGACCCCAAACCCAGCCCTGAGCCTGGCCCTGACCCCAAACCCAGCCCTGAGCCTGAGCCTGACTGACCCCGACCCCAGCTCCAAACCCAGCCCTGAGCCTGGCTGACCCCAAACCCAGCCCTGAGCCTGGCTGACCCCGACCCCAGCTCCAAACCCAGCCCCGACCCCAGCCCTGAGCCTGAGCCTGGCCCTGAGCCTGGCTGACCCCAGTCCCAGCTCCAAACCCAGCCCTGAGCCTGGCCCTGACCCCAAACCCAGTCCTGACCCCAGTCCCAACCCCAGCCCTGAGGCCAGCTCCAACCCCGACCCCAGCCCTGAGCCTGACCCTGAGCCCAACCCCGACCCCAGCCCCTGACCTGACCCCAGCTCTAGTTCCAACCCTGACCTTAACCCCAGTCCCAATCCCAGCCGCGACCCCAGCCCTGACCCCAATCCCAACCCCAGTCCCGGCCCTGATCCCGATTCCAACCCCAATTGTGTCCTCGGCCCCAATCCCATCCCAATCCCAGCCCCGACCCCAATCCCAGCCCCAATCCCAGCCCCGACCCCAATCCCAGCCCCAATCCCAGCCCCAATCCCAGCCCCAGCCCCAACCCCAGCCCCAACCCCTAACCCAGCCCCGACCCCAATCCCAGCCCCAATCCCAGCCCCAGTCCCAGCCCCAGTCCCAGCCCCAGTCCCAACCCTGACCCCAACCCTAATCCCAGCCCCAGTCCCGACCCCAGTCCCAGCCCGAACACCAACCTTCACCCCAATCCCAGCCCCAATCCCAGCCCCAGCCCCAACCCCAATCCCAGCCCCAGCCCCAACCCCAATCCCAGCCCCAACCCCAACCCTAATCCCAACCCCGACCCCAACCCTAATCCCAGCCCCAGTCCCGACCCCAATCCCAGCCCGAACACCAACCTTCACCCCAATCCCAGCCCCAATCCCAGCCCCAGCCCCGACCCCAGCCCCGAGCGCAGCGCTGCCGCCGCAGGTAC
This sequence comes from Motacilla alba alba, assembly GCF_015832195.1. NCBI lineage: Eukaryota > Metazoa > Chordata > Aves > Passeriformes > Motacillidae > Motacilla > Motacilla alba. Next base: position 1,213,510 of record NC_052044.1, on the reverse strand, counting down.
TCCATGCAGGAGATGTACGACGTGGTGGCCAACGTGGAGGACTACAAGAACTTCGTGCCCTGGTGCAAGAGGTCGGTGGTGGTGGCGCGGCGCTCGGGCCACCTGAAGGCGCAGCTGGAGGTGGGGTTCCCGCCCGTGCTCGAGCGCTACACCTCCATCGTCACCCTGGTGCGGCCACACCTGGTCAAGGTGAGCTGGGCAGGGGCTGCAGGAGCCCCGGGGGAGCTGGAAAGGGGCTCGGCCTGCAGGGAAGGAGGATCGGGAGGGAATTGTCACCCCACAGCTCCCTGATGGGAGAGCAGGGTCAGGATCTGCTCCAGGAATGGCCAGGACGAGAGGGAACAGCCCCAGATTCCTCCAGGAGAGGGTCAGGATGGACATTGGGAGGAATAAAAGCTGGTCAGGCTTTGGAGGAAAGGAAGTTCAGAGGGGAATTTTCACCCCACAGCTCCCTGATGGGAGAGCAGGGTCAGGATCTGCTCCAGGAATGGCCAGGACGAGAGGGAACAGCCCCACATTCCACCAGGAGAGGGTCAGGATGGACATCGGGAGGAATAAAAGGTGGTCAGAGTTTGGAACTGCCTGGAGAAAAGGAGGCTCAGGGGGGAATTTTCACCCCACAAGTCCCTGATGGGAGAGCAGGTCAGGATCTGCTCCAGGAACAGCAGGGTGAGAGGGAACAGCCCCAGATTCCACCAGGAGAGGTTCAGGGTGGACATGAGGAGGAATAAAAGCTGGTCAGGGTTTGGAGGAAAGGAAGTTCAGAGGGGAATTTTCACCCCACAGCTCCCTGATGGGAGAGCGGGGTCAGGATCTGCTCCAGGAATCGCCAGGACGAGAGGGAACAGCCCCAGATTCCACCAGGAGAGGGTCAGGATGGACATTGGGAGGAATAAAAGGTGGTCAGGCTTTGGAACTGCCTGGAGAAAAAGAGGCTCAGGGGGGAATTGTCACTCCCTGACAGGAGAGCAGAGCTCAGGAGTTGGGCTCTGCTCCCAGGGAACACCAGAAGGGAAAACAGCCCCAGGTTGTTCCCGGGTAAGCTCAGGTTGGAATTTCCTCCTGCCAAGGCCGCTTGGGCATTGGAAGTGCCCAGAGAAGTTTGCAGTCCCCATCCCTGGAGGCTGTGGCACGGGGGGATCCCAGGCTGGGCTGGTCCAGGGGGCTTTTCCCGCCTGGAGCATTCCGTGATCCCGGTGCCCCCCTTTCCCCTCCTCCCCAGGCCGTCTGCACCGACGGGCGCCTCTTCAACCACCTGGAGACCAACTGGCGCTTCAGCCCCGGCATCCCCGGCTACCCCCGCACCAGCACCGTGGATTTCTCGGTACGACCCCGCCCCGGAACGCCCCTGGGCAGGCGGGGCTCACCCGCGGGGGCTCACCTGCTCTCCTCCTCCTCCTCCTCCTCAGATCTCCTTCGAGTTCCGCTCGCTGCTGCACTCCCAGCTGGCCACCGTGTTCTTCGACGAGGTGGTCAAGCAGATGGTGGCCGCCTTCGAGCGCCGAGCGGCCAAGAACTTCGGGCCCGAGACCCGCATCCCCCGGGAGCTCATGTTCCACGAGGTCCACCAGACGTGAGGGCGGCCGGGCCGGGCACCCCGGACTGAGCCCAACCCCCCAAAAATATTTATTTGAGAAGTGCGTTTCCGCTGCTGTTGCCTCAACGCCCCCCCCGGGGCTGCCGTGAACCCCCCCCCCCCGGTCCCAGGAGCTGGTTTTGCAGCTGATTTGGGGTTTTAAGTTTTGGTTTAGTTCTTGATTCTTGGTTGGGTTTCTTGTTTTGGTTTTTTTTTTCTTTTAACCCTTTTCTTTTTTGGTTCTTTTTAAACTCCTCGGCCAGGCCGGAGGGCCCCGGTGGGGGCAGCTCCGTGCCTGGGCCCCGCCGTGCTCCGGGAGAGGGAGGGGGGTTTGTTCGGGGGGGTGGGAGAAGCTGCTGGGACCCCCCCCCCCATTTCCTCCCCAGCTCCTCCAGGAACAAAAGGGAAGGAGCCGGCGCCGGGAGGAGCCCCCCGAGCCCCCCCGGGCCGTCGCACACTTTGCACAAGCCACACGCACAGGGTGGGGAGGGGGCGGCCCCCGCTGCCCCCCCCCGCCGCCCCCCACCCCCAGCACCCTCCGCAGGGACCCCCGCGGTCCCGACCCCACCCCCAGCGCCCCCCCCCGCGTTCCTCACCTATTGGGGGGGGGATGGGAAGGCTTCGGCTCCTCCCCCCCCACCCCCCCTTGGCCACGAAGCCCCCCCGGGGGGGTGAGGGGCTCCCCGAGCCCCCCGAGCCTGCGCTGCCCGAGGGAGGACGGGCGTGGCCGGGCCAATAAAGAGCATTTTCCAAGGGTCAGCAGCCTCCTGGTCCTCATTCGGCCACAGGAGGGGGGGATTTTGGGGGGGGGGCTGCATGCTGGGACCCCCAGTGGGGTGGGGGCACCATGCCCTGACCCCCCCTTTCCCCCAAACCCTGCCCAGGGAAGGGAGGGGGGGGAGGCTGGGGGTTTGTTAATAAAAACATTTATTTTGCATTTTGTTGTTGTTGTTTGTACAGAAGTGCCCGAGAGCTGTGGGGAGCCGGGGGGGGGTTCCAGGAGGATTCGGGGGGGGGGTCCCAGCTCTGGCTCTCGGGGGCTTCAGGCGTGGGGAGGGGGCAAGGGGGGGTCACACAAACACGGGGGCGCGGCCGGGGAGGAGTGTATCGAGTCCCTGCGGGGGGGGCCCGGACACGGGGCTGCACTGAACCCCTCTCGGGGGGCTGCAGGGGGGGCTGGACCCCCCCGAACACCGCCAGCATCCCCCCACCCCAGCCCAGCAGTGGGGGAGCCCGGGGGGGCTCCCAGTGTGCGCAGTGAGAGCTGCTGGGGTGGGGAGGGGGCGCGGGAGCCCCCCACAACCCCACCGGGGCAGGGGGGGACCCCGGGGCTGCCTCTGCCCCTCCCCAAGGCGGGCCGGGGGGGAAGGGAAGGGGGAGCAGCCGGGGGCGCCCCGAGGGGGGGTCAGTGGCGGGGGTGGCCGGGCCGGGCCCGGCAGCGCGGCGTTCCCGGGGGGAGCCCTGTCCCCGTCCCTTCTTCAGGCGGATTTGTACCCCACGAGCTGCATCAGGCCCTTGGTGCTCATGGATTTGGGTCGTTCCAGGGGGAATCCCAGCGCCCGGCTCCAGATGAGCTGCGAGAGGACGCCCAGGGCCCGGGACACCCCGAAGAGCACCGTGTAGTAATTCATCTCCTTCATGCCGTAGTACTGCGGGGACAGCGGGCACGGCGTGGGCACGGGCAGCCAGGAGACAGCCAGGGCACAGCCGGGGGACACAGGGGACGGGAGGAGGGACAGGAGGGACAGGGACAGAGGGGCGAGGAGAGGGAGAGACCAGCGGGGTGAGGGAGGGAGGGATGGGGAGAGGAATGGGCTGGGAAAGGGATGGACAGGACAGGGAGAGGGACACAAAGGGCAAGGGACAGACAGGGAGAGGGACACACAGACAGGAGGAAGGACAGATGGGGAAAGGGACACAAAGAGGGACAGACAGGGAGAGGGACACACAGACAGGAGGAAGGACAGATGGGGAGAGGGACACAAAGAGGGACAGACAGGGAGAGGGATGGACAGGACAGGGAGAGGGACAGACAGACAGGGAGAGGGACACAAAGGGCAAGGGACAGACAGGGAGAGGGACACAAAGAGGGACAGACAGGGAGAGGGACACACAGACAGGAGGAAGGACAGATGGGGAGAGGGACACAAAGAGGGACAGACAGGGAGAGGGACAGACAGACAGGGAGAGGGACAGATGGGGAGAGGGATGGACAGACAGGAGGAAGGACAGAGAGAGGGACAGACAGGGAGAGGAGCAAATGGGGAGAGGGACACAGGGACAGGAGGAAGGACAGACAGAACAGGGAGAGGGACATGGACACAGAAAGGCATACACAGAAGGGAAAAGGACGGACTGACAGGAAAAGGGACAGACAGCACAGAGGGACACAGCCAGGCAGAGGCACAGAGCAGCCAGGGCTCACCTGCAGCAGGACCCCGCTGTGGGCGTCCACGTTGGGCCAGGGGTTCTTGGCCTTGCCCTGCTCCAGCAGCACGTTGGGGACGATCTTGTAGAGCTGCGCCACCAGCTTGAACAGCGGGTCCTTGGGCAGGTGCTTGAGGGCGAACTCGCGCTGGCAGGTGTAGCGAGGGTCCGTCTTCCGCAGCACCGCGTGCCCGTAGCCCGGCACCACCTGCAGGGACGGGGGCTCAGAGCTGGTCCTGAGCCCTGGGACGGGCCCTGAGCCCTGGAACGGCCCCCCTGAGCCCGGGAATGGCCCCCCTGAGCCCCTGGAATGGCCTCCGAGCCCCTGGGAACAGTCTGGAATGGCCCCCCTGAGCCCCTGAATGGCCTCTGAGCCCCTGGAATGGCCCCCTGAGCCCCTGGGAACAGTCTGGAACGGCCCCCCTGAGCCCTGGAATGGCCCCCCTGAGCCCCTGGAATGGCCTCTGAGCCCCTGGGAACGGCCCCTGGGCCCTGGAATGGCCCCCATGAGCTGCTGAAGCAGTGCTGGGATGGCTCCCGAGCCCCTGGAAAGCCCCCCTGAGCCCTGGAAGAGCCCCAGAGCCCCAGGACAGCCCCTAAACCTTGGGACAGCCCCCCTGAGCTCTGGGACTGCCCCCCTGAAATCCTGGAATGGCCCCCCTGAACCCCAGAACGGCCCCTGAAACCCTGGGACAGCCCCTGAGGCTCACCCTGCCCGAGTTGAGCGTGTTCCAGATGAAATCCCGCAGCTTCTCATCCGACACGTCCTTGCCCAGCTCCTTCTGCAGGTCCGTGAGCCAGAGCAGCACCTCCTGCGGAACGGCCCCAGTGAGGGCAGGGACAGGGACAGAGGGACACGGGGACAGAGGGACACGGGGATGGGAGAGAGACAGAGGGACACGGGGACAGAGAGAGGGACACAGGGACACATGGAGAGGGACAGTGGGACACGGGATGGGGGACAGAGGGACATGGGGATGGGGACAGAGGGACAAACAGGAGATGGGGGCAGACAGACAAGCAGAGGGATATGGACAGGGAGAGTGAGAGACAGGGAAAAGGACATGGACAGAGTGACAGAGTGACAGGGAGACGGACAGACAGGGAGAGGGACACACTGGGCAGGGAGAGGGACGGACAGACAGGGAGAGGGACGCACAGACAGGGAGAGGGACGCACAGACAGGGAGCAGGGCCCACCTGGTTGGCGAGGCCGTGCAGGGGCCCGGCCAGCCCGTTCATGGCGGCGGCGAAGGCGAGGTACGGGTCGGACAAGGCGCTGCCCACGAGGTGGCTCGTGTGGGCACTGACGTTCCCTCCCTCGTGGTCACTGCCAGGACGAGAGGCCATCAGGACTCCCCCTGCCCCACCGAACACCTCCCACAGCATTCTGGGGGCGGGGAGCCTGGCTCAGCCCTGCCCGCTCCTGGTGACACCCCTGGAGCAGCCCGGGCACGTCCCCAACGCTGGGGTTGGGATCAGGGCCAAACCCCCGCCCACTCCTCATCCCCAGCTGCTCCACGCAGTTCGGATATTTTATAAAAATCCTTTTCTCAGGATTTTCTTCTCTCGAGAAGATGAGAGGTCTCTGCTTCAAAGTGTAAACAATTCCTAGTTGCTGTTGTAGAATGCAACGGGTGCTCCCTTGACTGGTCGACATTAAGTGCTCCTACTTAATAACCAATCAAGGATGCAGCTGTTCAGACTCTCTGGTCAGTTATAAGACTTTGTTATTCATTCTATTTTATTCTCATTTCGTCTCCTGATGATTTTTTTCTCTCTGTTTAATATAATTTTAATTCAGCATTTTAATAAATATAATAATATATTATATTAAATATATATTTATGTATTCGCACACTTCTAGAAATATATATTTATATATTAAATATAAATTAAATACATATTTAATAATTATAATATATTATTGTATATAATAATATATAATATTATTATAATAATGTTTTATATAAATATGTAATGTAATAAATATATATTTATATAGCTATTAATTTTAATAAATATATCTATATATTAATTTATTTTATGAATATATCTATATATGAAGTGTGTATTAAATATATATTTAATAATAATAATAATTATATATCATAATATATATTACTATAATATATAATATAATCTATAATACATGATAATAATGATATGCAAATATATAACATACATAAAATATATATTTAATATAGTTCTTTCTTTTTAATAAGCCCTATATTTATTTGTTTTTATAACCAACCAGCCTTCTGAAACACGGAGTCAGACTCTCCCGTGTCTCACCCCCGTCCCGAGCGCCCCGGAGCCCGCAGGGGCAGCTCGTACCTGTGGATGGTGAGGTAGAGGCGCATCAGCTCGATGAACTGGGGGTCGGTGTAGCCCAGCATGTTGGTGAAGTTGTGGGACCAGTCGAGGTTGGGGTCGATGGCCCCGATGCCGCTGCCCTCGCGGTACAGGTTGCGGTAGATCTTGGCGGCCACGCACGGCAGCTTGGCGATCAGGTCCATGGCGTCCTCGTACACAAACTGCCACGGGCGGGGTGAGACCGCGCTGCCCCCGAGCCCCCCGCGCCCCAAACCCGCCCCCGGGGCTCGGCTGCCCCCGTACCTCCCAGTACTTGGCGCGGTGGATGCCCTCGGCGTAGGCGCGGGCGAACTTGCTCTCGCTGTTGAGGGCGGTGACGGCGGCGCTCAGCTGGGACATGGGGTGCAGGTTGGTGGGGAAGTTGTCCAGCATGGTCACCACGTGGGAGGGCAGAGCTGCACGCTTGGCCCACTCTCGGGACAGCCAGGTCACCTACGGGGACGCGCCGGGGCTGAGCTGTGGGGCTGGGGGCTGCCAGACCCCCCTGAGCTGTTTGCCAGCCCCTCCTGAATTGAGGGGCTGCCAGACCCCCCTGAGCTGTTTGCCAGCCCCTCCTGAATTGAGGGGCTGTTAGACCCCCCCTCAGGTGTTTACCAGCCCCCTCCTGGATCGAGGGGCTGTCAGACCCCCCCTCAGGTGTTTGCCAGTCCCTCCTGGGGCTGTCAGACCCCCCCTCAGGCGTTTGCCAGCCCCCTCCCGGGCAGTACCTGCTCCTGGGTTGGGATTTCCCCGGTCACCAGCAGCCAGAAGAGCCCCTCGGGCAGCGGCTCCTCTCCCCCCGCAGCTTTGGGCAGCTTCTTCTGGCACTCGGGGATGCTGTAGCCGCGGAAGCGAATGCCCTGCGGGGCCGGCAGCGTCAGCGGGATGGGCTGGGAGTGGGTGGGACAGGGTGGGGACAGGGTGGGATGGCCTGGGAAGGGCTGGGAATGGGTGGGACAGGACCCTACCTCATCAGGATCCAGCACCGAGGTCTCGTAGATCAGCCCTTTCATGCCCCTCATGCCGCCGTAGACCTGGAAGGGGCCGGGAGGCCGCGGTGAGGGGCGGCGGCGGGGCCCGGTGGCCCCGGTGGCCCCGGTGGCGCCGCACACTCACCATGTCCACGGTGATCTGCCCGATGGCCGTGCTGCCGTGCTGCTGCCGGAAGCTCTTGATCTTCGCCTGCTCCTTGGGGATCATGGTGGCCAAGACGTCTTTGAGGTTCTGGGGACAAGGGACAGGGGCGTGAGAGGGGGGCTGAGCGCTGCACAGGGGGTGACAGAAGAAGAGGGACGAGGATAAGGTGTGACAACTGAGAGGGTGACAGGAGAGGGGACTCCCCCTGGAGAGGGGTGATGGGAAAGGGGGTGACAAAAGAGATGGGGACAGGAAAGGGGGTGACAGGAAAGGGGGTGACAGGAAAGGGAGCTCCCATCGGAGAACAGTGACAGGATGGGGTGACAAGAGAGGGGGTCAAGGCAGAGGGGGTGACAAGAGAGACAGGGACAGGAAAGAGGATGACAAGTGAAGGGCCACCCCTTGGAGAGAGGTCTCAGGAGAGGCAGCCACAGGGAAGAGGTGTCAGGGGAAGGGAACAGGTGACAGGACGGGGGTCACAGCAGAGCACCCCCCTTACCGTGGCGGCGCTGGCGTGGCGAGCAGCGAAGAGGACGCACGGTGCATTCTGTGGGACAAGGGACACAGAGACCCCCCTGTCACCAGGGCAGAGCCTCTTTTGGGCGGGGTGGGGGGGTGCAGCCAGGCGAGCCCCCCCAGCCCCGAGGCAGGAGGTGCCAGCCCGGTTCCCAAGGACGCCGGAGCTTCGCCCACGCGGGCGCGGCTCAAAGCCGGGATCAGCCGAGCCGGGATCAAAGCCGGGATCAGCCGAGCCGGGATCAAAGCCGGGATCAGCCGAGCCGGGATCAAAGCCGGGATCAGCCGGGGCGGCCCCGCGCTGCCCTCGCAGCCGGAGCCGGAGCTGGCACGGGGAACGCGGCCGCGTTCTCCTTCCTGGAGCCGCGCCCGGCCAGGAACAGCCGCGGTTTTCCTGAGCCGGGGAATCCGAACTTTGTTCCTCGCCCACGCGTGGGAACCGGGAACCGCGGGGACTCCGGCCGCCGGGGACACCCCGGGAACACACCCCGCGCCTGGCAGCGCCCGCTCCGGGGACACCGGGCCCGCCCGCCCCGCCGGGCGCCGGGACACACCGGGACACACCGGGGCCGCCATCCACGGGGACACCCGGCGATTCCCCGGGGCCGGGAGCTGCGGCAGCGCCTGCGGCAGAGCCAGAACATGACTCGGTTTTTCCGCTGGCTGCCGGGAGGATGCGGGGGGGGCCGCGCTGCAGAGAACCCCCCCCCCCGGATGTCCCCCCCGGTCGCCCCCGGCCCGGTCAAGGGGTCCCCGGTGGGTCGGGTGTGGCCGTGGCGGGTGGCGAGGCCGCGTCCCCCCGCAACAGGCGGCTCCGGGCAGGGAAAATGCCGGCGGAACAATGGAGGCGGCGGCGGGAAGCCCAAGGTCAAGGCGGCCGCTGTCGCCGCCGCGGGGGCCCCGTCACCCCCCCGCCGTGTCACCCCCAGTGTCACCCCCGTGTCCCCACCCGTTTTGGGGGTCCCCACGGCTCGTCCCGGCTGTCACCGAGGTGCCACCGGCTCAAGGTCACACGTGTTGGCGGTGACACCGGGCACCGGCCGGGGGGGGTGCGGGGGCACGGCGGGACCCTCCGGGGGCTCCCGTTGTGCCCGGGGCTGCGGGGGCTCCGCCGTTCGGGGCTGCGGGGTCAGGCCGAGGGGGGGAGGAGGAGGGTCGGGATCACGGCTCAAGCCGGGGGGGGCGGCCCCGGTCCCCGGGGGAGCACGGCCAAGTGGGGCATCGGGAATATCCCAAAATATCGCCCGGTCGATAAAGACACCGCAGCGCCCGTTACGAAACGCCGGGGCCGTGGCCAAGGCAAACACACCGGAGGGGCCGGGGTCGCTCCGGCCCGGTACCGGCACTCGGGGGTCCCCTCGCTGTGACCCCGCTGTCCTCTACGGCACCGAGACGCTGGGGAAGGGCGGCGGCGGCGACAGCGGGGACGGTCCCCGCCTTCACCCCCCCTACTGCCGGTGCCACCGGGCGCGGGTCCCGGGGCCGGTGCGGGGCTCCTGGGGGGCATCCGGGACCCCCCAAACCCAGCGCTGCATAACGAGGGGGAGCGGCGGGACCGGATCCCCCAGCGGGGCTGCCCCGGGGCGGGGGCCCCCGCACGGGGCTGAGGCAGCAGCGGAGCCCACCGGGCGCGGACCGGGCCCGGAGCCCCCTGAGCCACTCCCGGTGCCCCCGGCTCTGAGAAGGCTGCGGCGGGAGCTCCCGGCGCTGGTTCCCACCACGTGCTGCCGCTGCGGCCCCGCGCCCACCGCGGTCCCGATCGCGATCCCGGTCACCCCGGTCCCATCCCCCCTCCTCCGCCGCCACCGCGCGGCCCCTTTAAGGCAGCGCCCCCCGCGTCGCCCCTTTAAGAACCGGACCCCCCCCGCTCTCCCTTCCCCCCGCGGCGTCGCCCCTTTAAGGCGCGGCGAGGCCGAGCCGGGCGCGCTCACCTTGGGCCCGCGGAGGCGCGCGGCCGCCCGGCTGCCGGCGGCGAGGAGCGTCATGGCGGAACCGGGACGGGACAGGCCGGGGCTGAACGGGGCCGGGACCGGGAGCGGGGCCGGGACCGGGAGCGGGGCCGGGGCGGGAGCGGGGCCGGAGCGGCGGCGGCGGCCGGGGGTCCTCAACGTGAGGGCGGGACGGAGCGCGGCGCTGGTTATTAGCATAACCCCGCCCCCTCCTTGGGCAGTGCCGTTTGCTATTGGTCAAGTGGCGCGCCTCGGGGCGGGGCCACGCTAATGAAGTGGCGGGGGGCGCAAGCTATAGGTGGCCGCCGCATTCGCCTGATCAGGACCAGGGGTGGGGCGAGGGGTGCCCGCCCCGTCTCGTGACGTCACCGGCCGCAGTGCGTGACGTCACGGCCCGGTGTCATCCCCGCGGCCTCGCCGGTGTCTCGGTGGGGTTCGGCTGCGGGGGCAATGGGGCTGCCCCGTGACGTCACCGGGCGGAATGAGGTCACGGGAGCCCCTGACGTCATCCTGTACTTGGCCACAGTGGCTTGAGGTGATAGGATGTGGCATGAGGCTCAGTGGTGACGTCAGGGGCTGGCATGTCCACATGCCCGCTGAGCCCAGGACATTGTCCTGCTGGCCCCGGTGCAATGGGTGACACAGTGGAGTGATATGGGGTGACACGGGGTAACGGGCGCCAGGAGAGGGGCAGAGCCCTCCTGCTGCTCCTGTCCCCTGGCCAGGTGACATGGGGTGACACAGGCCACGGCAGAGAGGCCAGAACCCTCTCAGCGGTGGGGTGGGATGGCACCGGGTGGCAGCTGAGTGCCACCACCCTCACAGTGGATGGCATGAGGTGACACAGGGTGACACGGGGTGGCCAGACCCCCACGGTGCCCCTGCAGTGGGTGACTTGGGGTGACCGCTGAGGACACATGGGGACACTGCTGTCCCCCACCCCACACACACACACACACCCCGCACCGGAGCTGCCCTCGGGTGGGCCCACGGCCCCTTTATTGCCTGCAAAAGAGAGGGGGGTCCCCAAGCCCCCCACCCCGTGGGGGCTGAGCCCCGGTGTGTCCCCGTGTCCCCGGCAGCGGGGCAGGAATGTCCCTGAAATGTCCCCGCAGCAGCGAGGACGTGGCCCCGGATGGGGAATAAATAGGACGGGAGCTCCGCATGGGGCGACGCAGCTGGGGAGGCCCCAGAGATCCGTGGGTCCCGGGGACATCCCAGTGGGTCCCGAGGATATCCCGGTGGGTCCTGGGGACGTCCCGGTGGGTCCCGAGGACGTCCCGGTGGGTCCCAGCGCCGTCCCGGTCCCCGCTCCCGAGGCAGTCACAGCTCGTCGTGTGGGATGTGGAGCGCGTGGTCGCACAGGTCTGCGGGGACAACGGGGGACAATCGGGGTGTGGGGGAGCCCGATGGAAGTTTTGGGGTCTGCTGGAGCTCCATGGGACTCCAGCGATGTGACAGAGCCGTGGGACCCTCAGGATGCACCGGACCCCCAGGAGACCCCCAGGGCACGGCAGCCCTGTGGGACCCTCGGGTCACATCCGAGCCTTGTGAGACCCTCAGGATGCAGAGGTCCCACAAGACCCCCAGGAGATGACAGCCCTGTGGGACCCTCAGGACACATCAGAGCCCCATGGGACTCCCCCTGCTGCCCTGTCCCCTCCCAGGACCGGTCCCCGCTGTGACCCGAGCCGGGGCCAGTGGCATTGCTGCCTTTGTCCTGTGCTTAGTGACCAATGTGGCTGTCCCTGCTCTGGCCCCCCCGCTGCAGGAGGAGCCCCAGGAGCAGCTGTGGAGACCCTCAGGATCCTCTGGGGCAGAGCACTGCCCTGGTGGCCGTGCCAGGTACAAAGGGACCTGCCCTGGCCCTGTCCAGGGCCCCGTCCAGGACTGCGGTGGCCCAAAGGTCACAGCGTGCCCCGACCTGGCTGTTTGTGAGCTGGAAATAGCCCCAGGACGGGACAGGGCCATTGGATGCGCCACCAGAGGCCACAGAGTCAGCACAGCAGCTGCCCTGGCTCGGCCCCAGCATCCCAAAACAGCCCCGGTGCCAGCAGGCTCCGGGCACTGCCGTGGGGTGCTGGGATTCGGGGAAGAGCCTGCAACTCCTCCCTGCCCGGGCTGGCAGAAAATCCCATCCTGGCACTGACAGAGAGGCCATGACCCCCGGGACAGCAGGAGAGACCCCTGGGGACAGCAGGAGAGACCCTCGGGACAGCAGAAGAGACCCCCAGAATAACAGGAGAGACCCCTGGGACAGCAGGAGAGACCCCCAGAATAACAGGAGAGACCCCCAGGAACAGCCCCAGCTCTGGGCTGGCATCTTCTCCCATCCCAGCACTGATGGAGCAGGAACAGCAGGAGAGCCCCCCAGGGACAGCAGGAGAGCCCCCCAGGGACAGCACGAGAGCCCCCCAGGGACAGCAGGAGAGCCCCCCAGGCCCCCCATCTCACCCGTCCTCTTGCTGCACAGCCGGTCCTTGACGTTCTCAGCCTCGTGCGACAGAAACTCGATGAGCTCATCCTCGTACTCCTCGGCGATGCTCTCGCACTGCAGCGGCGACACGGGTGACACCGCCGGCCCACGGGAGCCCCCGCGCCACCCACGCCCCCCCGGGACTCCCCCGTCCCCTCACCCACCGCGAATTTCAGGCTGGAGGTGACGTCCCCGTCGAATTTGACCCCGGAAAGGTCCATCTTGGTGCCGTCGTGGGAGATGACGCGGACGTAGCTCTTGCGCTGCGTGGCCGGGTCCAGCTTCTCGCCGTACTCCTTCATCTTCTCGCACACGCGCTCCAGCAGCTCCGTCAGGTGCGCCTCCGACCGAGCGTACGGCACCTGGCAGCGGCCCCGGGGCGGGGACACCGGGAGAGACCCCGAGCAGGGTCAGCGGGGCCCTGGGAGCAGCCCCAGGAGTGGGCAGGGGTCAGCAGGGTCCCCGGGAGTGGGGACACCGGGAGAGACCCCGGGCAGGGTCAGCGGGGGCCCCGGGAGCAGCCCCAGGAGTGGGCAGGGGTCAGCAGGGTCCCCGGGAGTGGGGACACCGGGAGAGACCCCGGGCAGGGCTCAGTGGGGGACCAGGAGTGGGGACACCGGGAGAGACCCCGGGCAGGCTCAGTGGGGGCCCAGGAGTGGGGACACCAGGAGAGACCCCGGGCAGGGTCAGAGGGGCCCCGGGAGCAGCCCCAGGAGTGGGCAGGGGTCAGCAGGGTTCCCAGGAGTGGGGACACCAGGAGAGACCCCGGGCAGGGTCAGTGAGGTCCCCGGGAGCAGGGACGCCGGGAGAAGCCCCAGGCCGGGCTCAGTGGGATCCGCGGGAACAGCCCCGGAAGAGGGGACACCGGGAGAGGGGACACCGGGAGAGGGGACACTGGGAGAGGCCCTGGGCAGGGTCAATGGGTTCCTGGGAGCGGTTCCAAGAACAGGGACACCGGGAGAGGCCCCGGGCAGGGCTCAGCAGGGTCCCCAGGAGAGGGGACACCAGGAGGGGCCTCACCTCCACCACGGACTGGCTGCCGTCGGGGTTGATGCGGAACGAGCCCATCTGGATGGTTTTTCTGGGGTCCACCTGGGCGATTTCCCACTCCAGCTCATCCACCAGCGCCCGACAGGCTGTGGGGGACACGGTGACACGGGACACCTGGCATGTGTGCTCCTGCGGCTGCCCAGAGCCAGACTGGTGGGACTGGGGCACACTGGGATGGAGGGTGTGTGGGGAGGGGTCCCCATGGGCTGGAGACCCTCAGCCTGTCCCTCTGGGGGTCCAGCTGGCTCAAGTGGACACCCCCAAGGCCTGTGCCACCACCCTGGCCTGTCCCCCTGTCCTGTCTTGCTGTCTAATTTGTCCCTGTCCCCCTGTTCAGGCCTGTCTCCCCATTTCATCCTGTTCCCCTGTCCCACGCTGTCCCCCTGTCCCTGTTCTCCCTTTCTCCATTTCCCACCTGTCCTGCCCTGTCCCCACTGACTGTCCCATCCTGTCCCCATGTCCCTGTCCTCCCCTTCCCCCCTTTCCTGTCCTGCCCTGTCCCATCCTGTCCCCCCATCCTGTCCCATCCCATCTGCTCCCCCATGTCCCACACGGTCCCCTCCTTGTCCCCCGTGTCCCCCCACACCTCCGCAGTGCAGGTCCTGGCTCCGGCGCGCTCCGGCTGCGGGCAGCAGCGATGCCAAGGCCAGGGCCAGGCCGAGCAGGGCCGGGATCCGGCCCCACATCCCCGGGGCTCCGCAGATTCCCGGGATCCGGCCCCGCATCCTCAGGGCTCCGCTGTCACCTGCGGGCACGGGACAGCTCCAGCGCTGGTGGCCCCGCTGTCCCCACAGCTCGTCCCACCCAGGGGCCATCCCTGCCCGGCCCCCCCGGGACCCCCGTTCCCCACAGAGCCTGGCTCTCCTCAGGGCTTCATCCACGGTGTTCCCATTCCCGGTCTGCTCCGAGTCCCGTTAGTGCTGCTGGACCCCACAGGGATCCCTCCCCATGGGGCAGAGCCCCAGTGAGCCCCTTCCCCTATAGGGCACAGCCCCCATGAGCCCCTTCCCCTATAGGGCAGAGCCCCAGAGAGCCCCTTCCCCTATAGGGCAGAGCCCCTACAGAGCCCCTTCCCCTATAGGGCAGAGCCCCAGAGAGCCCCTTCCCCTATAGGGCAGAGCCCCAGTGAGCCCCTACAGGGACCCCTCCCCTACAGGGCACAGCTCGGAGCGCCATAGAACCCACTCCCCTATAGGGCACAGCCCAGAGCCCCCTCCCCTAAAGCCAGCGCTCAGCAGCCCCACAGAGCCCCCTCCCCCATAGAGCAGCGCACAGCAGCCCCACAGAGCCCCCTCCCCTACAGAGCAGCGCTCAGCAGCCCCACAGAGCCCCCTCCCCTATAGAGCAGCGCACAGCAGCCCCACAGAGCCCCCTCCCCTACAGAGCAGCGCTCAGCAGCCCCACAGAGCCCCCTCCCCTATAGAGCAGCGCTCAGCAGCCCCACAGAGCCCCCTCCCCTATAGAGCAGCGCTCAGCAGCCCCACAGAGCCCCCTCCCCTATAGGGCAGCGCTCAGCAGCCCCACAGAGCCCCCTCCCCTATAGAGCAGCGCTCAGCAGCCCCACAGAGCCCCCTCCCCTATAGAGCAGCGCTCAGCAGCCCCACAGAGCCCCCTCCCCTCCGGGATCCCCCACAGCCCCCTGTGGAGCCCCCTGTGCCCCCAGGGCCGAGCCCATCGCCTTCCCCGAAGCTCCCTGGTCCCGGGCACGGCCGAACCGTCCCGTGCCGCACCCCCATCCCGAGCCCCGGGCCCGGCCGACCCCCCCCGGTCGTGCGTCCCCCGTACCGGCCGCTCTCCCGTCCCGCTCCCACCGCCCCTCACACCGACCGGCTGCCCCGGGACTGCCCGCGGCGCCGCCGGTCCCGGCGCGCCCCCCCGGCCCGCACCGCCGCGGGTCACGGCCGTTCGGAGCGGGCGGCGGCCGAGCCGGGCCGGGCGGCGGAGCCGGTCGGACCGGTCAGACCAGCAGGGGCGGCTCCTCGGGCCGCGGCGGGGCCGTCCCGCGAGCAGGCGGCGCCGTGGGCAGCCCGGGACGGGCGCAGAGGGCCCCGCCGTTGCCAGGGCCCGGCCGCGTGGCGCTCGGCCCCGAGCGGGCGGGGCCTGACGTGACTCCGCCCATTGGACCGGTCTGGTCACGCCCCCCGGTTCAGCCGTGACCCGGGACCGGGACAGTCCCGCCATGCCCCCAGTCTGAGCCTGGGTCCTGCTCCGTCCTGCCGTGCTTCCCGTCCGGTCCCACCGTACACCCGGTCCGGTCCCGGTCCGTCCTGCCGTGCCCCCGGTCTGAGCACCGACCCGAGCCTTGGTCCTTCCTGCCGTGCTCCCGGTGCCAGCCTGGTCTATGCCCGGGTCGGGTCCGTCCCGCCCTGCCCCGGTGCTGGTCCCGTTCCGAGCCCGGTCCCGGTCATTGCTGCCGTGTCCCCGGTGCCAGCCCCGGGCTGGTTCCTCTGCACCATGTCCCTGCTCCCAGCCCCGGTCCCGGTGATTGCTGCCGTGTCCCCGGTGCCAGCCCCGCTCCTTGCTCTGTGCCCGATCCGGGACCTTCCCCTCCTGTCCCGGTCCCGGTCCCGGTCCCGGTCCCGGTCCCGGTCCCGGTCCCGGTCCCGGTCCCGGTCCGGCTCCTCCGTGCCGTGCTCCCGGCCCCAGCCTGATCCTTCCTGCGGTCCCCCGGTGCCGGTGCCGGTCCCGCCCCCCGGAGCCAAGGAGGACACGGTCGCACGGGGGTCCGAGGCTGTTTTATGAGGGCGCCCGGGCCGGCGGGCGAGCGGGGCGGGGGTCGGGCAGTGCTTCCCGGTACCGGCAGGGAAAGGGGAGCCCCGGGGCGCCGGGCCCGGGGCGGGGGTCGGGCGGGGGTCGGGGACGGCCCCGGTCCCGCTGCTGGTTCCAGTTCCACGCGTGTCCGCCTGTCCCGGCGCTGCTCCTCGCGGCGGCTCCGCTCACAGGGCCAGCACCGGCGGGAACACCGCACCGTCTGCGGGGACACCGCGGTGACAGGGGACACCCGGGGAGAGGGGACACCGCGGTGACAGGGGACACCGCGGGGAGAGGGGACACCGCGGTGACAGGGGACACCGGGGGGAGAGGGGACACCGGGGGGAGAGGGGACAGCGGGGATGAGAGGGGACAGCGGGGATGAGAGGGGACACCGCGGGGGGAGAGGGGACACCCGGGGATGAGAGGGGACATGGGCAGGGGGAGAGGGGACACCGGGGGGGAGAGGGGACACCGCGGGGGGAGAGGGGACACCGGGGAGAGGGGACACCGGGGATGAGAGGGGACACCGCGGTGACAGGGGACACTGGGGAGAGGGGACACCGGGGATGAGAGGGGACACCGGGGATGAGAGGGGACACCCGGGGATGAGAGGGGACACCGGGGGGAGAGGGGACACCGGGGATGAGAGGGGACACCGGGGATGAGAGGGGACACCCGGGGATGAGAGGGGACACCGCGGTGACAGGGGACACCGGGGGGAGAGGGGACACCGCGGTGACAGAGGACACCGGGGGAGAGGGGACACCGCGGTGACAGAGGACACCGGGGGGAGAGGGGACACCGGGGAGAGGGGACAGAGGGGATGAGAGGGGACACCCGGGGATGAGAGGGGACATCGGGGGGAGAGGGGACACCAGGGATGAGAGGGGACACCCGGGGATGAGAGGGGACACCGCGGTGACAGAGGACACCGGGGGGAGAGGGGACACCACGGTGACAGGGGACACCGGGGGAGAGGGGACACCGGGGGGAGAGGGGAAACCCGGGGATGAGAGGGGACACCGCGGGGGCACATGGGCAGGGGGAAAGGGGACACCGGGGGGAGAGGGGACACGGCGGGGTGAGAGGGACACGGGGAGGGGACAGCGGTGACATCTTACGCTTGGGGCTGCCCTGGCTGTCGGGCTCGGGCACCTTCCAGTCCAGCTTGCGGCCCTTCTCGTAGAGCCCCTTGAGCACCTTGCGGAACTCCTCGGGCTCCGCGCCCTGCGGGCTCAGCTCCAGGTACTTGCGGTACAGCTGCAGCGCCGTCCGCGCGTCCTCGATGCTGTCGTGGGTCTCCCCCTGGATCTTCAGGTCTGCGGGGACACCCCCGGCTCAGCGAGGGGACCCTCGGAGGGGGGGATCTGCCCCTGGCCGGGTCCCAGAGCTCGGTTACCCACCCAGGAAGTACCAGGCGAGGAAGCGCAGGGAGATCATCCTCTTCCTCGGGATGTGGAACAGGTACACGGTGTCGATCACCTGGTCCTTGGGCACCTGGGGAGGGGACAGGGTCCTGCTGCCGGGGCGGGGAGGGGGGCAGGGACAAGGGCCGACCCCTCCCAGCCCCCCAGCGTGGCCAGGGAGGGGGGTCAGGCTGTCACCATCAGGTTGATGACACGGAAGTCCTTCTGCAGCCCGTGGCCCACGAACTTGACGCCCACGTCGATGAGGAAACGCAGCTTCAGGTAGGTGGATTTGAGGGTGGTCAGGTGCTTGGAGGAGATCTTGGCATCCAGGTCTCCTGGTTTGATCCCGGAGTACTGGGTCAGGTAATCCACCACCTGTGGAGACCAGGGCACCTGGAGGGGGCTGCAGGGCCCAGGGGCTCTGCCCCCATCCCAATTCCCCTCTCAGCACCCCGGGAGGGGGCTGGTGTTGTAGGACAACAGCCCCAGGTGACCATGGAGGACGTGGGAGTCCAGGTGAGGTCAGAGGACACAGGGGAGCACCCAGGTGTCCATGGAGAGCACCCAGGTGGGTGAGTGTCTGAGTGAGGTCACCATGGAGAACACAGGAGTGCAGGTAAGGTCACCAAAGGGGACAAACGAGTCCCTGGAGAGCAGCCAGGTGTCCATAGGGTGCACTCAGCTGTCCACAGGGAGCACACAGGTGTCCAGATATGGTCACCACAGAGGACAGAGGAGTTCATGGGGAGCACCTAGGTGTCCAGGTGAGGTCACCATGGAGAACACAGGTACGGAGATGAGGTAACCATGGAGAACACACAGGAGCCCAGGTGATGTCACCATGGAGAACACAGAGGTGTCCAAGTGAAGTCACCATGGGGAACACACAAAAACCCAGGTGAGGTAACCAGGGGGAACACACAGGTACCCAGATGAGGTCACTGTCACCTGCAGAGCAGACCCACGTCCCTCCTGGGGGCCTGGGGAGCAGCGTGAGGCCAGGTGGGCCCCCATACCTGCTCCTGGGTGGAGATGTAGTCATCGATGAAGGGCACGCCCTCGTTGGGGCCCTGCCCACGCACGCAGGTGATCCGCGCCACCGACATCTGGCTGGGCTTGATGGTGGACTTGGTGCCATCGCTGCGCAGCTCAGCCTCCTCCTGCCACCAAGCACGGGACACGTGGTGACCAACAGCCCCAGAGGGGCCATCCCTGTGCCCTGTCCCCCTGTCCCCAGCGCTCCCCCACCTCGTTGAGCGTGACGAACTCGGCGTCCAGCCCCACCAGGTCTCCAGCTTGGGGCATCTCGTTGAGCATGAGGGGGATGAAGGTGGCGTGGCACTTGCGCTGCTTGCGGGCCAGCGAGGCCTCGGCCAGGAGGACGCTGGCCTCGATGGGGTTCTTGACTGTGCAGGGAAAAGGGGAAGGAGCTCAGCGGTGCCTCCGCGGCGGCGCCAGCCCCGCCGCCACTTCCACGCCGGGGGGGCACTCACTGACGAGGTTGTACTTGGCGTTGAGGTTCCTCCTGGCGTAGTAGAGGATGGCTGGCACCTTCCAGCTCATGTCAAACTGCACGGCCTCGCACTGCAGGGGAAGGGGGGACGGTCGGGGACAGCCCGGGTGGCTCCACGGGGCGGCCGCGGTGTCACCTCGGCGCTCACCTTGTCCACGGGCTCGATGAGGAAGTCGTTGAAGAGGTACCACTGCTGGTGTGTGACTCCCTGGGGGGAAAGGCACAGCCTTAGGGGCCCCCCCAGGCCGGAGCAGTGACTCCTCTGCCCAGTTACCAGGGAAAGAAGGGTGTGACGGTGCCATGTGGGAACCCCCGCCCTTCCTGGGACACCGTGGGGAAATCCCTGCTGCCCTGGGTGGTGACAGAGGACGAGAAAGGATTGGGCTGGACGGCTCCGGGCTCTGCCCAGCTCCTGAGCAAAACTCCAGGGAGATGCAAGAGATAAGAGACACGGATGGAGCCTTGACACACTCTGGGAACTCCTGCCTTGGGCATCTCCAGCAGAAACCAGGACTGCCCAGACCAGCCCTTTCCTCGGGAAGGGAGATGACGTCCCTGCCCTTACCTGGAAGTACGAGGACAAGCTGGCACCGTGCCCGTGGCCAGGAGGAACCAGCCTGAGTGGGTGTGGGAAGAAGGTTTCTTCAACCCTTCCCTCCCCCTGAGGGGCCCCAGCAGCTCTTGGCACGTTCAGCCAAACCCTCCACGCTTGGCTGAGAGAGCCAGGAATGACAGATCCCCCTCGGGGGGGCTCCCAGGAGCCCGTGGGTACCGTGGGGGTCCCGCAGGGTCTCACCTCCTTCCGCTGGTGGTAGGTCTCTCCCACCTTGATGTGCCCCACCAGGCTGCCCCCAGTGCGGGAATCCAGGATGTGGACAACGGTGGCCATGAGGTCGTAGATGTACACGGACTCGGGGTCGTCTGTAGGGCTCAGCTGCGGGAGGAAGCGGGAATGTCCGAACCCCCAAACCACCAGCCCGGACATTTCCGTGCTCCCCTGAGTTATCTCATCATCTCTCAGCAGAAAGTGGTTCTGAGGCAGCTTTGCTCCACGTGCCCCTCTTGTCACTTCACCCACGGTGATTCTGTGACTTCACCCACGGTCATTCTGTCACTTTACCTCATCAGTCTCGCTCCAGTTGCTCACGTCGAGCTCTTTGCTCTTGGTCAACCTCATCTTGATGGCGTGAGGGATCCAAATGTTCTTCAGTTCCTCCACGGAAGGATACGAATGCCCCGCATCGGGGTTCCCCAGATCCTTCCTGCACGGGGAATCATGGAAAGCTGAGCTGGAGGGAGATGTCACCCCAGCCAGGACTCCCACCCAGCTGATTCCTGAAATTTCTGTGGCAAGCTGGAGCTGCCTGGAGCAGGATTCTGGGAGAGGCGCTCAGCCAATGTGGTTTTGGGGCTTTTGGCAGTTACAAAAGGGGCACGAGGTGGGTGACAAAGGGGATGTGGTGCAGCCTCAGACAGGCAGGTTATCAAATTCACATTATTTACATGAGAAGTAGCCCAGAGAATCACCCAGGAGGTGTCACTGCTCAGAGGTGCCAGCCCAGGAACAGAATCCCAGAATCCCTGAGGTTGGAAAAGCTTTCCAAGGCCGTCAAGTCCAACCTCTGGCCAATCCCAGCCTCGTCACCCAGACCAGAGTGCCACATCCACTCATTCCTTGGCCACCTCCAGGGATGGCGGCTCCACCACCTCCCTGGGCACGTCCAAACTCTTTCCATGAAGAAATTCCTCCTGAATGGTCACCTACCAGTCTCCAAGAGAGATCTCCTTTCCCTTGGTGATGTCAAAGCCTCCTCTCTTCATCATGGCTTTCTGAAAGGAATACTGGCAACGAAACACAGGCAAGCGTCAGCACACGGTGACAGGCCAGCCCTGGGGACACGTGGGTGACAGCCAGGCCAGGAGCAGGGAAAACACAGGGATCTTAAAGTTGGTGACAGGGAAAAAGCAAGGGGAACCCAATGTCCCAGGGTGCTCCCAGGGGGACGGGGGAAGGACAAAGTCACTCCTGCAGTCCCTTCAGCTCTGCCACGCCAGGCGATCTCGTCTTTTCCAACTCCAAAGGCACAGACCGTGCCCCAGGCATGACCCAAGTGCACCAGGTCCTCAGGTGGAGGGAGAGAGGCCAGAGCCAGCGAGAGCAGAGTGAAAACCTCGGCGGGGCCGGGCACCGCAACCCCCGCGTGCCGGGACAAGCGGCCCCGGAGTGTCTCCCCCACCTCAGCCTGTGTCTTCCAGAAATCTGCCTCCTTGGAGCTGTTCACCTCACAGTTAATGACCAGCACGTCCGGCAGGCAGCGAATGTTCCGGGTCTGCACCTGCAGCGAGAGGGGGAGGTGGGAATGAGAGCCCTGGAGAGGCTCCCAGCGGGATTTGGGACATCCGAGCGGGATTTGGGACATCTGCCACCGCCTTGGCTTCCTCCCCTGCCTGGCTGCAGTCCTGGGGGCACTTCCAGGACAACAGAGCTGCTCCAGCAGCTCCTGGGGGGTTGTTTCTCCCTGCTGAATCCTTGCCCCTGTGAGAGGAATTCACAGAGCCCAGGAAATACCCCACGGCTGCCAGCCAGGCCAGGAACCGAATCTCTGGCATCCGCTCAGGAGGTTCCCCGGTGACTCAGGGAGAAACTGCCCCCCTTCGTGCCCGTGTTCCACTGCCCCTCGTGCCTGTGCCCCCATGCCAGGCTCACCGTGGGCTGGTACTTCTCACAGTTCTCACACCAGGCTTGCGTGTTCTGCTCCAAGCAGATGCTGCGCTTTAAAATTTGGGCGAACTCGTAATCCTTGGCTGGTTTTTCTGGAGGGAGAAAGGAGAATAACGTCACCTCCCCAGCACACAAACCTTGACCAGCTGAGCTCAGCCAAACCTCTGGGGTTTTCCTCGCAACCACCAACCAGAAGGTCAAGCCCCAAAAGTGTCTTTCTGAAGCCAAAAGCTTGCCTGATTGGAAACCCACCCCTGGAGCTGAGGCAGCTCCCGGCTGCGGGTGTGTTCCAGCTGGAAAAATCCTGGATGACAAACCCCACCCAGCTGAGGGGGCTGGGCCCTGCAGTTACCCGTGCTCTCGGGGTAGGAGAGGGTGAAGAGCAGCGTGGAGGACACCCGGACAGTCTCCTTCCCACAGCGGCACATGCTGCAGTTCTCCATCTCGCAGCTGAACAGCTGCCCGATCACCGAGTCCCCCGAGGAGCCAAAGCTGCTGGAAAAACAGCACTGGGATCAGCAGAGATGCCTAAGCTGGGGACCCACAACTCCCAAATTCCAGCAGATTTCGGGGAATCAGCCATCTGAGCAGCCCCACCCTTCCAAGCCCCTCTGTAAAGCCTCAAGCCTCCAAGCAGGTTTTAGGGGGGCAGAGGCTCAGCACAGGGTTCAAATATTTGGAGAGTCGCAGTTCCCATGGATCCCTCAGGGCATGAGTGGCAAGAAAACTTCCCGAGGGATGGGGGGGGTCTCTGGTGACCAGTCCCCCTCCCCAGCTTGGCTCATTCCCTGTCCCATCCCCATGCCAGGGCCTCACCTGCTGCCGGCCCCCCGGTAGGCCTGGGGTCCCTCCTGCTCCTGGGTTTCCTGGTGCAGCTGAGTCAGGATGAAACGGTTCCAGCTCTGAATCAGCCTGCCCAGGTTCACCTTCCCCGTGGCTTCATCTGAGTCTGCCAGGATCAAGCCCAGAGCCGACGCCTCCGGGATCGTGCGGAAAGCCCGCAGGAAATTGCTTCCCTGGGCACGGGGCAAGAGCAATGTCACCAAGGTCAAGTGACAGGAGTTTCCATCTGCCTGCCCAGCACCGCTCCCGCTCCTCTGCCATTCCCTGGGCAGCCCAGCCCAGCCCAGACCTGGCAGGGGTCTCCTCGGGACAGGTCCAGCATGTGGAAGAGCAAGCCCAGCTCGCAGCCCAGGCAGAATTCCTTCTGGCACAGGTGGTTCTGGACCAGGCAGCGGACGGGCTCCAGGAAATACAGCACCTGGCAGAGAGAGCCAGCAGTCAGGGGGGCTCTGGGGGGCCCCAGGGGGTCTGGGTGGGACTGGGGCAGCTCCCACCTGGATCATGCAGTTGCAGTAGGCGTTGGGAATGTGGGGCTCCAGCCCCGCAAACAGCGTCTTGTTGTAATGCTTGAAGTCAAAATCCTCCAGCCCCAGCTTGGAGTATTTGATGGTGACCTGAGCAGAGATGTGACAGGTGAAACAAACACCTCCCCATGGGACCCCTGGTGCTCCCCACGGAGCCTTTTCCCCACCGTGCCCCAGAGCAGCCCCCCGAGGCCACCACCTTCCTGTACTTCTTGGCCACCCTGTAGAGATGTGGCTCCTCCTCACGCCCGATCGGGGACTCGGGGACTTGGCTGAAGTTGTCAAACTCGTTGTCCAACTCCTTCAACCGATAAGGAATCTTGGAGCAGGGAGAGAGAAGGGGTGAGCAGCTGAACCCTGAGGTGGGGAGAAACCCCACAAGCAACTCCGGGCTTTCCTGCCTCCCTGAATGAGCAAAGGGATCCACCAGAGCAGAGTGGGGCCCTCCCTGGACCTGCACGAGGCCTCCACACCTTCCTGCTCGCAGGGATTTGTCACTGTGGGAAAGCACAGGGCAGTGTTTTCCCAAGGCTGAGGGACATGCCATGAACCTCCCAACAGCTCAGACCTTCCCTGCCCTCAGAGTCACTGAGGGATGGAACTGGGAAAACTCCATCCCTTTCCCTGCTCAGGAGAAGCTGCCACTCCAAACTCCACCTGCACCATCCCAAGGGAATGGGATGGGATTCCACCTCTTGTCCTGAAACCTCAGGGATCCCTCAGCACTCAGAGAGCTCCATCCCATCCCAGGCTGCAGAGCTCCACCCTCCCAAAATCCCCTGCAGGCAGTGGGTACCTGGTTCCGGAGCTTGGTCCTGGGGTTTGGGGCGTAGCCGATGAACCCCACCTTCTTCATGGTGCGCAGGATCTCGGGATCCACCGGGGGGGCTCGCCTGGAAACACCCCCTGACTCAGAGCAGCATCTCCCACCCACCCGGGGGGGCTCAGGGACCCACCCTTGGGGGGATCCTGAGCTTTCCCCCCTCCCCAGGTTTCATTTTCCATCCCAACGAGGGACGTGCCGGGGCAGCAGCGCTGAGCACAGGGATGTAGGGGGTAGGGAGAGGGAAAAGGAGATTCCACACGGGCAGAGCAGAGGCAGGATGCCACTGGGAATGGGAGGGAGGGAGGTTGGACCGTGTCCCACCATCCTCACACCTGCACGGTCACACCTCCACTGCAGGAAACTCATCTGGTGTTTCCCAGGCAAGCAGGAATGATGCCTTAGGATTTAGCTTTTATATTTTTCAGACCCCCTATTGCTTTGTGGTGTAACTCTACAACTCCACAGCCTGTCAGCTGCTGTCCTCCCATTTTATTTACATGAAACAATTCCTCTCTG
Organism: Motacilla alba alba; assembly: GCF_015832195.1. Taxonomy (NCBI): domain Eukaryota; kingdom Metazoa; phylum Chordata; class Aves; order Passeriformes; family Motacillidae; genus Motacilla; species Motacilla alba. Next base: position 1,188,918 of record NC_052044.1, on the reverse strand, counting down.
AAACTCAAGGACACCTGACTCAAACTCCTAGAGATGTAAACAACAGTGAATTGAGGGAGGGCAAACTTGGAGTGAATGCCTCCGTTACCTGAGGCTGTAACTGGAGTGAATGCCTCCATTACCTGAGGCTGTAATCGGAGTAAATAACTCCATTACCTGAGGCTGTAATCGGAGTAAATAACTCCATTACCTGAGGCTGTAATTGGAGTAAATGCCTCCATTACCTGAGGCTGTAATTGGAGGATTAACACCTGATGCACCAAACTTATAAAGGTGTGAAAAACTCATGACCAACCTCTGGGAGAATTTAACTACCCAAGGTGCACCTATTGAAGGCCTTCAATAAAAACCTGCTTTCCATTTAATTTAATCCCTCTATCCTCTGATCTAGGCAGCCACTCCAGGCACGGGGAAAGAGAGTGACTCTGCCAGAGTCCCTTTCCCGCGTTTTTCTTAGACGGAATTTGGGAATTACCGCGGCGCCGGGGCGGAGTTGGCGGCCGGCCAGTCGGAGAGCAGCGCGTCGCTGGTCAGCGGCACCGGGATCAGCGACAGCGGCACCAGGTCCTGGTTCCAGTCCAGGTGTGGCAGCGTGTCCACCATGCAGGGCAGGGCGAAGTCAGTCTCACGGGAGTAGGCGTTGAAAGTGACCTCGGGGGAGTCGGCCCAGAGGTGGACGCAGCCCTCGGAGTCGCCGAAGGCCAGCGCCTGCTTGCTGGCCGACACGTCAAAGGTCATGATGAGCGGCCCCACGGTGTTGACGTGGAAGATGTCAGCGGGGTTGGCCAGCCCGGTGGGCTCACAGAACTGGCACTGGCCTGGGGAGGAGGGAAAACGGGGCAGTGTGGTACCAGGAGCGGTGGGAGTCAGGAGGGGGTGGCACACAGGTGTCACGCCGCTGAAGCTGGATGGACGCGGCACTTGGATGAGCTTCGTGGAGTGTTCTGAGCGGGAAGGGAGCTACAGGGATCAAACTCCAGCTCCTGGTCCTGTGTAGGGCAAGCCCAAAGGTTCCCCAGCTCCCAAATCCCACCACCTGAGAGCACTGTCCAAAGACTCCAGAATATGGAATATCCATATTCCATTAACTTCCAGAATCATGGAATATCCTGAGCTGAAAGGAACTCACGTGGATCATTGAGTCCAACTCCTGTCCTTGCACAGGACAACCCCAAAAATTCCTCAAATCCCCAAATCTCAACACCTGAGAGCATTGTCCCTGACCTCTCGAATCATGGAATATCCTGAGCTGAAAGGAACCCACAAGGGTTGAAGTCCAGCTCCTGTCTGCCCAGGAATTCCTCAGATCCTCAAATCCCAACACCTGAGAGCGTTAAGGACTTGAGAGCATTGTCCAAACACTCTCTGGCCTCTGGAATCATGGAATAACCTGAGCTGCAAGAGACTCACAAGGATGGAAATCCAACTCCTGTCCTTGCAGAGGACACTCTAAAATCCCACCCTGTGCCTGAGAGCGCTGCCCAAACACTCCTGGAGCTCTGGCAGCCTTGGGACCATGCCCAAGAGCCTGTTCAGTGCCCAACCACCCTCTGGAGGAAGAACCTTTTCCCAAAATCCCACCTACACAGTTCCAGCCACTCCCTTGGCTCCTGTCACCATCCCAGAGAGCAAAGCGAGGAATTCGGGAGCTCTCCTCTCATCCTCCTCTGCTCCTGAATCCCACAGGACCCAGCCCTGAACTTGGGGACACCACCACCATCCCCACACGTGGAAAATGGATCCGTAGAGAATGTTTAAAGCTTGACAGAAGCGTCACCCGCGGCGTGACCGCACCTGTCTGGGAGATGATGGCCAGGCGCGAGGTGTAGGTGGGGATGAAGCGGAGGAAGAAGGGGTCGATGTGGACCTGCAGGGGGGTGGTGGCCCTCATCATGCGCAGGTCGTAGACCTTGAGGAAGCGGTCGCAGGCCAGCCCGTTCATGCGGCTGGAGAAGCCACAGGTCACCAGCAGGTTGCCGTGCACGTCGAAGTCCGACAAGCTCCCGGAGTGGGCGTCGAACTCGTGCTCCACCACGAAGGTGCGCAGGTCGCGCAGGGACACCTGAGAGGGGACGTCCTGGCCGTGGTCACCCAGCCTCTGGAGCTCTGGGAAGAGCCCAAATCCTGGGATTTCCCCTCCTGCACAGGGGTTACCTTGCCCGAGGTGTGGCCGCAGAAGAAGAAGCGGTTGGATTGCCTCATGATGGTGATGCCGGGCACCTCCACGGTGTACTGGGAGAGAGGTGGGAGAGCAGGGATCAGCAAAGGGCAGGGAGCAGGGATGGACAGGGATGGAGCAGGGATGGAGCAGGGATGGACAGGGATGAGAGCAGGGATGGACAGGGATGGAGCAGGGATGGAGCAGGGATGGACAGGGATGGACAGGGATGGACAGGGATGGAGCTGGGATGGACAGGGATGGAGCAGGGATGAGAGCAGGGATGGAGCAGGGATGGAGCAGGGATGAGAGCAGGGATGGACAGGGATGGAGCAGGGATGAGAGCAGGGATGGAGCAGGGATGGAGCAGGGATGAGAGCAGGGATGGACAGGGATGGAGCAGGGATGAGAGCAGGGATGGAGCAGGGATGGAGCAGGGATGGAGCAGGGATGGACAGGGATGAGAGCAGGGATGAGAGCAGGGATGGAGCAGGGATGAGAGCAGGGATGGACAGGGATGGAGCAGGGATGGAGCAGGGATGGAGCAGGGATGAGAGCAGGGATGGAACAGGGATGGAGATGGATGGAGAGGGATGAGCAGGAAAGAGATTCCTCCCTGCCCATCCTGCAGCATGGGCAGGGAGGAATCCCAGAGCAAAGCTCCAGGGAGCAGCCCCCGGCCCTGGCACACCTTCTGCGTCTCCTGGACGGTGTTGAGGTCCATCTCCAGGACGTGGTTCTGCAGCCCAGCCACCAGCAGGGTGTTGTTGTCCGTCAGCAGGAGGCTGTGCATGTCCTCGGATTCATCCATGCTGGGGGACAGGCAGGACACCCTGACACAGCTGAGACCCCAGAGACCCCTGACACCCCAGAGACCCCTGAGAACTCAGAGACCCCTGACGCACCTGACACACCTGAGACCCCTGAGACACCTGAGACCCCTGAGAACTCAGAGACCCCTGACACCCCTGAGGCTCATGAGACCCCTGAGGCACCTGAGACCCCTGACACCCCAGAGACCCCCAAGACCCCTGAGACCCCAGAGACCCCCAAGACCCCTGACACACCTGAGACCCCTGAGACCCCCAAGACCCCTGACACACCTGAGACCCCCGAGACCCCCGAGACCCAGACACACCTGACACCCCAGAGACCCCCAAGACCCCCAAGACCCCTGACACACCTGAGAGCCCAGAGACTCCCGAGACCCCTGACACACCTGAGACCCCAGAGACCCCCAAGACCCCTGACACACCTGAGACCCCTGAGACCCCCAAGACCCCTGACACACCTGAGACCCCCGAGACCCCCGAGACCCCCGAGACCCAGACACACCTGAGACCCCAGAGACCCCCAAGACCCCCAAGACCCCTGACACACCTGAGAGCCCAGAGACTCCCGAGACCCCTGACACACCTGAGAGTCCAGAGACCCCTGACACCCCAGAGACCCCGGAGACCCTGCCCAGCTGCTGGAGGGAGCAGGGAAGGGCTGGAGGGGCCAGCAGCACTCACAGGTAGTCGAAAATGATGAGGCCGCCCCGGGACAGGTACTTGAGGTTGGTTTTGGTGAGGAAGAGCACGCCGTTCTCCAGGCTCTGGATCTGGCGGATGTCGTCGCTGCTGTTCACCTGGAAGGAGGAGTAGCGCTCCAGCGTGGGCCCGAAGAAGGAGGTGGCGTGGCCCTGAAAGCAGAGGGGACGGGGATGTCACAACCCCCCGTCCCAGTGGGTGTGACACAACCGAGCGCTGCTTCGTCCTCTGCCAGATCCTGCATTTTCCAGGTTGTGGGGGCACTCCTGGGTGCTCCAAGCCAGCTCAGGATTTTCCCTGGATAAATCAAAAATCCCAACATGGCCCCTCTGCCCTGAAAGCAGAAGGGACAGAGGTGTCACAACTCCATGTCCTGGTGGGTGTGACACAGACGGGTGTCACTATGTCCTCTGCCAGATCCAGGTTATGGGGGTTTTCCTCTAACCCATTAACCCTATAACCCATAACCCCATTAACCCTATAACCCATAACCCCATAATTCCAGGTTATGGGTCAGGCTTTTCCAGGTTATGGAGGTTTTCCTCTTAAAACCTCTCCAGAGCTCCCCAAAACCTTCCCAGAGCTCCCCAAAACCTCTCCACATCTTCCCAAAACCTCCCCAAACCTCTCCAGAGCTCCGCCAAACCTTCCCAGGTCTTCCTAAGCCTTCCCAAAACCACTCCAGAGCTTCAAAACCTCTCCAGATCTTCCCAAAACCTCCCCAGAGCTTCCAAAACCTTCCCAAAACCTCCCCAGAACCTCCCAAAACCTCCCCAGAACCTCCCAAAACCTCTCCAGAACCTTCCCAGAGCTTCCCAAATCCTCCTTAGATCTCCCCAAAATCTCTCCAGAGCTTCCCACAACCTTCCCAGAGCTTCCCAGAACTTCCCCAACACCTTCCCAGAGCTTCCTAAAACCTCCCCAGAACCTCCCAGAGCTTCCCAAAAACCTCTCCAGAGCTCCCCAAAATGTCTCCAGATCTTCCCAGAACCTCCCCAAAACCTCTCCAGACCTTCCCAAAACCTCTCCAGAGCTCCCAAAAACCTCTCCAGAACCTCCCAAAACCTCCACAGAGCTTCCAAAACCTCTCCAGAACCTTCCCAAATCCTCCCCAACACCTTCCCAGAGCTTCCTAAAACCTCCCCAGAACCTCCCAGAACCACTCCAGAGCTTCCCAAAACTTCTCCAGAGCTCCCCAAAATGTCTTCAGATCTTCCCAGAACCTCCCCAAAACCTCTCCAGACCTTCCCAAAACCTCTCCAGAGCTCCCCAAAATGTCTCCAGATCTTCCCAGAACCTCCCCAAAACCTCTCCAGAGCTCCCAAAAACCTCTCCAGAGCTCCCCAAAACCTCTCCAGAGCTCCCCAAAATGTCTCCAGATCTTCCCAGAACCTCCCCAAAACCTCTCCAGACCTTCCCAAAACCTCTCCAGAGCTCCCCAAAACCTCTCCAGAGCTCCCCAAAACGTCTCCAGATCTTCCCAGAACCTCCCCAAAACCTCTCCAGAGCTCCCCAAAACCTCTCCAGATCTTCCCAGAACCTGCCCAGGGCTCCACCAGCTCCCCACGTACCCCGTGGTTGCCGACCCACAGCATCTCCTCGTGCAGGTCGAAGTGCGCCACGGCCACGGGCACGCCGACCTCGGAGACGGCCGTGTGCAGCTCGCTGTAGATGCCCTCCATCAGGGGCACCGGGTCGGGCACCGGGAGCCCCTCCAGGGCCACCCCCTCGGGGTCCAGCTCCACCAGGTTGGGGTTCAGGTGCGGGTCCAGCACCGGCTCCAGCGCGGGGTGCAGGGGAGGAGCGAACTCGGCCAGGGAGGGGTTGAGCCCCTCGAAATTCATGGTGGGTCCCGGCCCTGGAGAGGGGGGAGAGGAACCGGGGATGGGACGGGCTGGAACCGGGAATGGGACGGGCTGGAACCGGGGATGGGACGGGCTGGAACCGGGGATGGGACGGGCTGGAACCGGGCATGGGACGGGCTGGAACCGGTCATGGGACGGGCTGGAACCGGGCATGGGACGGGCTGGAACCGGGGATGGGACGGGCTGGAACCGGGGATGGGACGGGCTGGAACCGGGCATGGGATGGGAACTGGGATCTCCGGGGTGAGAGATGGGAATGGCAGCTGGGATCGGGATCATTGGGGGTGAGGGACAGGAATGGCAGCTGGGATCGGGATCTCTGGGGGTGAGGGACAGGAATGGCAGCTGGGATCGGGATCACCGGGGTGAGAGATGGGAATGGCAGCTGGGATCGGGATCATTGGGGGTGAGGGACGGGAATGGCAGCTGGGATCGGGATCATTGGGGGTGAGGGACAGGAATGGCAGCTGGGATCGGGATCACTGGGGTGAGAGATGGGAATGGCAGCTGGGATTGGGATCACCGGGGTGAGAGATGGGAATGGCAGCTGGGATCGGGATCATTGGGGGTGAGAGACAGGAATGGCAGCTGGGATTGGGATCACCGGGGTGAGAGATGGGAATGGCAGCTGGGATCGGGATCATTGGGGTGAGGGACAGGAATGGCAGCTGGGATCGGGATCATTGGGGGTGAGGGACGGGAATGGCAGCTGGGATCGGGATCTCCGGGGTGAGAGATGGGAATGGCAGCTGGGATCGGGATCATTGGGGGTGAGGGACAGGAATGGCAGCTGGGATCGGGATCACCGGGGTGAGGGATGGGAATGGCAGCTGGGATCGGGATCACCAGGGTGAGGGACAGGAATGGCAGCTGGGATCGGGATCTCTGGGGTGAGGGACAGGAATGGCAGCTGGGATCGGGATCACCGGGGTGAGGGACAGGAATGGCAGCTGGGATCGGGATCACCGGGGTGAGGGACAGGAATGGCAGCTGGGATCGGGATCACCGGGGTGAGGGACGGGAATGGCAGCTGGGATCGGGATCACCGGGGGTGAGGGGCAGGAACGGGGACTGGGGGGCAGAAGCAAGGGTTGAGGGGCAGGAACGGGGGTGAGGGACGGGAATGGCAGCTCCGGGGGTGAGAGGCAGGAACGACAACCGGGATCTCCGGTCCCGGGGTGAGGGGCAGGGCTCTCGGTAGGCCCCGGGATGCAAAGTCCCTGTCCCGGGGGGTGATCAGAGCCTGGCATGGACGGGGGAAGAGGTTGGGGTGGTCCCTGGGCACCGGGCAGGGATCCCAGGACACCGGGCACTGTCTCTGGGCACGGGGCAGGGGTCCCAGAGCACCGGGCAGCCTCCGGGCTAACCGGGAAGCAGCCCAAGATGCCAGGCAGCCCGCCGGGGATACCGGGCAGTGGTCCCAGAGCACGGAACAACCTCCAGAGGAAGCGGGCAGTGTCCCAAGGCACGAGCAGCGGTCCCGGGGCACCGGGCAGCCAAACCGGGCCCCGCCCGCCCCAGCCCCGGTGCTCCGCGCCAGCTCCGCGCCCGCCGCCTTTATCACCGCGACCCCACACCGAACGCGCCGGCGGGACCGGCGCTATCAGCGGCCGCAGGCCCAGGCGTGGGGCCGGGCGGAGCACGGCGGGGCCCGGCCGGACCCGCCGCTCTCACCGAGTCCCGGAGCCGCCACCCGCGCCCCGCTGCGCGCGCCGTTACCGAGCCACCGCGGGCTGAGCCGCGCCGGGGCCGCGCTCCCGGGCTCGTCCCGCTGCGCCGCCGCGGCCGGGCCGGACCGGGGCCGCTCCCGCCGTCGCTACGGCAACCGCGCCCCCTGCCCGGTAAACCGGGCCCGCCCCGCGCCGCCGGCCAATGGCAGCGCAGAGCGCCGGGCGCTGGCCAATCAGCGCCCGAGGAGGGCGGGACTAAGCGGCGCCGCGGGACGGGGCGGCGCACGGGACAAAAAGGCTGCAAGCGGCGGGTCCGCGGCGGGGGAGCCCCGGGGGAGTCCCGGGACCACCGGGAGCCTCTCGGTGCCTCTCGGAGCCCCTCGGAGCCCCGGGCGATGCCGAGTCGTGCGGCGGCTGCGGCATTTGGGGTCCCACGCAGCGTCCCCGGTCACCTACGAGAGCCCGCGGTGTGTCGCAGAGCAGCCCCGGGCGTCCCGCGGTGCCCGCGGGTGTCTGGCACCCCTCGGGGTCCCCAAGTGTCCCCAAGTGTCCCGCGCAGTCCCTTGGCATTCCTACACAGCGTGCACGGGGGTCCCACGATGTCCCCTGGTGTCCCACCGTGTCGCCCGTCACCCCGTGGGGTGCCCAAAGTGTCCCCAAATGTCCCCGTGTCCCACGCTGTCCCCTGGCACCCCGTGGGGTCCCCCAAAGTGTCCCCAGATGCCTTTCAGTGTCCCCCGCTGTCTTCTGGCATCCCACAGTGTCCCACGGGGTCCCCTGGCAACCCACGGCATCCCAAAGTGTCCCCAAATGTCCCCAAATGTCCCCGTGTCCCACGCTGTCCCCTTGTACCTCACTATGTCTGCTGGTGTCCCTCATTGTCCCACGCTGTCCCACAGTGTCCCTCAATGTCCCACATTGTCCCCAAATGTCTCTCAATGTCCCCCGGTGTCCCCCCCCCCCCGTCCCCACCATCCCCGCTGTCCCCCAGCCCCCCCGATGTCCCCAAGTGTCCCGACTCCCGCCCGTGTCCCCGGCCCATCCCCGGTGCCCGCGGCGCGCCCGGTGCCGGGGAAGGCCGGGGGCAGCCCCGGCGGGCGGGGCGGGAAGCGCCGGAGCCGCCGCCGCGGAGCCGCCGGGATTGCGGCAGCACCGCCCGGTCCGGCCCGGGACACCGCGGGGACACGGGGGGACACGGTGGGGACACGGTGGGGATACCGCGGGGACACCGGGGGGACACACGGGGGACACGGGGGGGACAGCGGGGGGAACATCGGGGGGACACCGCGGGGACAACGAGGGGACATCGAGGGGGCAAGGAGGGGACACCGAGATGACACCCGGGAACACAGCGGCACCGGGAGCGGCCGCACCGGGGCTCCTCCGCTCTGCGGTGCGCTCACGGTGTGACCGAGCGGCCGTCCGGCTCCCGGTGCCTCTCCCGGTGCCCGTGCCCGTGCCGGTGCCGCTGCCGGTTCCTCCCATCCCGCCAGGAACTGCCCCGGGTTTTCCTGCCCGTCCCATCCCGTCCCGTCCCGTCCCGTCCCGTCGCGGCGGGGGCGCAGCGCGGGGACCCCGGCCCGGTATCGGTTCTGCTTTCGAGGGGCGGCGGCGGCGATGCCGCAGGGACGGGAGCACCTGCCCCGGGATTCCCCACCTGCCGCCGCCCGATAAGAGCCCGGTGGCGGCGCCGGTGGCGGCACAGACCGAGCTGCGATGGCTCCGCTCCGCCGCCTCTGCCTGTGCGCGCTCCTCGCTCTGCTGCCGCCGCCTCCCGCCGCACCGGCACCGGCACCGGCACCGGCCCCGGCCCCGCTCCGCCGGCCGGACTGGGCCGCCTGCCGGGTCCTGTCCCGGGAGCTGTCGCGGCTGCTGGCGGCGGTCAGAGAGCCGCACCCGGTGCTGGTGAGTGCGGGGGCTCGGGAAGGACCGGCGGCTCGCCCGGGGTACCGGAGGGGCTCGCCCGGGGTACCGGGAGGCTCGGCCGGGGTACCGGAGGGGCTCGGGAAGCAGCGGAGGGTTCGGCTGGGGGCACCGGGGGACTCGGGAAGTACCGGGACGCTCGGCCGGGGGCAGCGGGAGCTCGGTCGGGGCACCGGGAGGTTCGGGAAGCACCGGGAGGCTCAGCCAGGGTACCGGGGGAGATTCGACCGGGGTACCGGGGAGCTCGGCCGGAGAGAGCCGCGGCTCGACCGGTAACACCGGGGGCTCGCCCGGGGCACCGGGATCTCGGCCGGGGAGAGCCAGGGCACGGCCGCTGCACCGGGGGGCTCGGCCAGGGGCGGCCGGAGGCACCGGGGACTCGGCCGTGGGAATTGGGGGCTCGGGAAGCACCGGGGGGCTCAACCAGAGTACCGGGAGCTCGGCCGGGGACACCGGGGGCTCCGCTGGGGACACCGGGAGGCTCGGGAAGCACCGGTGGACTCGGCCGGGGCACCGGGGGGCTCAGCCAGAGTACCGGGGGGTTTGACCGGGATACCGGGGGCAGCGGGAAGCACCGGGAGATGCGGGGGCATCGCGGCGGGGGTGAGACCGGGGTGGGGAGGGGGGGGTCGGTGTCCCGGTGCCGGCGGTCCCGGGACACGTGGGGACGGCACCGATCGCTGCTCCAGGAGGGGCTGCAGCTGCTGGAGGACGAACCCCAAAATTGGCCCCCCCGGATCCGCTGCAGCGACGCCTGCGACCCCCTGACCCTGGAGAGCAACCACACGGTACCGGGGGGCTCCGGGGGGCTCCGGGGGGCTCCGGGGGGCTCCGGGGGGCTGCGGGGACCGGGGGGCCCCGGGGATGCTGGGGGTTCACCTGGGCAGCCCAGGTGTGCTCGGGGGTGTCGCTAGGGGTGCCTGGGGGGGTTCCGGGGGTCTCTGGGGGTCCCAGGGGTGTCCGGGGTCCCAGGGATGCTGAGGATGCGTTTGGAGGTCCCGGGGGGGTCTCAGGAACGCTGGGGGAGGCACTCGGGGGTCCCGGGGATGTCTGGGGGTCCCAGAAATGCTGAGGATGAACCTGGGGGTCCCAGAGGGGTCTCAGGGATGCTGGGGGTCCCAAGGATGCATTTGGAGGTCCCACAGGGGTCCCAGCCATGCCGGGGGATGCGCTGGGGGGTCCCGGGGGTCCCGGGAAGGCTGAGGGATGCGCTTGGGGATCCTGAGAATCCCTGGGGGACGCATTTGGAGGTCCCCGAGGGACGCTCCTTCCGTTCCCACGAGCGCCCGGGGGTCCCGGGGGTCCCGGTGGGGGTGTGAGGATGTCCCGGAGAGTCCCGGACCCCCATCTCACCCCGCCCCGCTCCCCGCAGCGCTGCCTGCACCGGATCCACCAGGCGCTGCAGCACTACCGGGACCTGCTGGGCTCCGACATCTTCCGGGAGCAGCCGCAGCCCCAGCTGGAGACCACCATGGAGCAGCTGCTGCGCCACGTCCCGGTGAGCACCGGGGGGCCGCCGGGGGGCCCGGGGGGCTGCGAGGGCCGGGGGGGCTCAGGGATGCTGGGGGTTCACTGGTGTGCTCGGGGGTGTCGCTGAGGGTCCCTGGGGGAGGGATCCCAGGGGTGTCCGAGGGTCCTGGAAATGTTTAGGGGTCCCATGGGATGCTCTGGGGTTCTTCTGGGGGGTCCCGGGGGTGTCCGGGGTTCAAAAGATGCTCTGGGTTCATCTGGGGGATCCCAGGGGATGCTCTGGGTTCATCTGGGGGGGTCCCAGAGATGTCTGGGGGGGTCCCAGGGATGTCTGGGAGGGTCCCAGAGATGTCTGGGGGGTCCCAGAGATGTCTGGGGGGTCCCAGAGGTGTCTGGGGGGTCCCAGAGATGTCTGGGGGGGTCCCAGGGATGTCTGGGGGGTCCCAGAGATATCTGGGGGGGGGTCCCAGGGATGTCTGGGGGGGTCCCAGGGATGTCTGGGGGGTCCCAGAGATGTCTAGGAGGGGGTCCCAGGGATGTCTGGGGGGGTCCCAGAGATATCTGGGGGGGTCCTAGGGATGTCTGGGGGGGTCCCAGGGGTGTCTGGGGGGGTCCCAGAGATATCTGGGGGGGGTCCCAGGGATGTCTGGGGGGTCCCAGGGGTGTCTGGGGGTCCCAGAGATGTCTGGGGGGGGGGTCCCAGAGATGTCTGCGGGGGTCCCAGAGATGTCTGGGGGGGGTTCCAGGGATGTCTGGGGGGTCCCAGGGGTGTCTGGGGGTGAAGCTGAGCCCCGGGGGGGCTTGCAGGGAGCCTGGGACACCCCATCCTCGGGCTGACCCCCCTCCCTGACCGCCGTGTCCCCGCAGGACGGGCACGGTCGCCCCTCCCGGCACCTCCTGGCCCCCACCAAGGAGTGGGAGCAGCCGCTGCAGCGGCACCTGGCCCTGAAGCGGCTCCGCTCCTTCGCTGCCCTCATCGGCCGCGTCTTCAACCACAGCGCCCGCTGAGCCCCCCCGACACCGCCCCCCTTATTTATTGCCCCTTCCCCAGGGGTTATTTATGACGGGAGACGCTCCTTTATTTATCTCGGGTATTTATGAGTTTCTAATAAAGCTCCGATGGAGACGAGCGGGCGGGAAGGGGTTTATTTACAGAGAGGGGGTGGGGAGGGGTCCCTGGGAGGGAAGGGACCGGGGAGGGGTCCCTGGGAGGGAAGGGACCGGGAGGGGTCCCTGGGAGGGACCGGGGAGGGGTCCCCGGGAGGGAGGGGACCGGGGAGGGGTCCCTGGGAGGGAAGTCACCGAGGAGGGAAGGGAAGGGACCGGGGAGGGGTCCCTGGGAGGGAGGGGACCGAGGAGGGAAGGGAAGGGACCGGGGAGGGGTCCCCGGGAGGGAGGGGAGCGGGGAGGGGTCCCTGGGAGAGAAGTCACCGAGGAGGGAAGGGAAGGGACCGGGGAGGGGTCCCCGGGAGGGAAGGGACCAGGGAGGCGTCGCTGGAACGGACTGGGGAGAGGTCCCCGTGACGGAAGGGACCGGGAGAGGTCACTGGGAGGGAAGGGACCGGGAGAGGTCCCCGGGAGGGAGGGGACCGGGAGGGGTCACTGGAAGTCGCTGGCGTCGATGTGCAGCGGGGGGAAGTCGGTGAACAGGGAGGGGACGGAGGGCAGGGCCGAGTCCTCGGGCTGCGGCAGGAACGGGTCGTGCTGGTCCAGGAGAGCGGCGCTGCCTGCGGTGGGGACAGTGCCACGGGGACAGCTCAGTGCCCTGGGGACAGCTCAGTGCCCAGGGGACACCTCTGTGTCCAGGGGACAGGGCAGTGCCCAGGGGACAGCTCAGTGCCCAGGGGGACAGGGCAGTGCCCAGGGGACAGAGCAGTGCCCTGGGGGACAAGGCAGTGCCCTGGGGACAGGGCAGTGCCCAGGGGACAGCTCTGTCCCCACCCCAGCCCCGACACTCACCAGGGCTCAGCTGGAAGCTCTCCTCCAAGGTTGCCACCACGTCGGGCATCAGCTCGGCCACCCCCAGTGTCCCCAGTGTCCCCGGGGTCGCCTCCAGCCCCTCCAGCGACTGCAGCAGCTCCTGCACGTCCCGGCTCCCCTGCAGCAGCTCCTGCATGTCCTGTCCCCCTGGCAGCAGCTCCAGGTCCCTCAGCTCCGCTGGCAGTGTCCCCTGCTCCTCGGGGACCCGCGGTGGCTCCACAGTCCCCACAGTGCCCACTGTCCCCTGCAGCGTCCCCAGGTCCCCATAGCCCACCTGCAGCCCCCCAGGCAGCACTTGCACGCTCCCCACAGCCCCTGGTGCCACCTGCAGTGTCCCCTGCATGTTGGGGACGCCTGATGTCACCTGTGGTGGCTCCAGGCTTTGGGGCTGTGCTTGCAGCGTCCCCAAGCCCGTGGGCTGCAGCGTCCCCGGGCTTGTGGCCACCACCTGTGGTGTCCCCAGGGTCCCAGGGGTGACCTGCAGTGTCTCTGGGCTCACGGCCACCTTCTGAAGAGTCCCTATGCTCCCAGAGGTGACCTGAAGCGTCCCTGGGCTTGTGGCCACCACCTGTAGTGTCCCCGGGCTTGTGGCCACCACCTGTGGTGTCCCCAGATTCCCAGAGGTGACCTGAAGTGTCCCTGGGCTCATGGCCACCAGCTGCGGTGTCCCCAGATTCCCAGAGGTGACCTGCGCCATCCCTGGGCTCGTGGCCACCACCTGCAGTGCCCCTGGGCTCACGGCCACCCCCTGAGGTGTCCCCAAGCTGCCAGGTGTCCCCTGCCCTCGGGGCTGCAGCTGCAGCGTCTCCAGGGTCTCGGTGGCCACCAGCAGCTCCTCCTCGGTCTGCCGCTTGTTGGGCGGCCTGGAGGGAGAGACAGCGGGGTCGGGGTCAGGGATCGGGGTTGGGGTCAGGGATCAGGGTCAGGGATTGGTGTCAGGGATTGGGGTCAGGGACTGGGGTCAGGGATCGGGGCTGAGGATCAGCGTTGAGGATCAGGGTCAGGGATTGGGGTCGGGGATCGGGGTCAGGGTCAGGGATTGGGGTCAGGGTCAGGGATTTGGGGTTGGGGATCGGTGTCGGGGTCAGAGATTGGGGTCAGGGACTGGGGTCAGGGATCAGGGATCGGTGTCGGGCTCAGGGATTGGGTTTGGGGATCGGGGTCAGGGTCAGGGACTGGGGTCGGGGTCAGGGACTGGGGTCAGGGATCGGGGTTGGGGTCAGGGACTGGGGTCGGGGTCAGGGACTGGGGTCGGGGTCAGGGACTGGGGTCAGGGGACCCCATAGGCTCCCGGAGGTGTCCCCACAGCCCCACACCTGGAGGACACGCGGATGAGGCGCCGGTTCAGGTACTTCTGGGACTCGCTCAGGTTCCCTGGGGACAAAGAGAGGGGTCAGGGGGGTGGCAGGTGCTGCCCTGGCTCAGTCCCAGGCCGTGCCAGGCCGTGCCAGGCCGTACCCTCCATCCTCTGGCTGTAGTAGGGCCCAAAAGCCTCGTCCCGGGGGGTGTTGGGGAACAGGAACTTGAGGGGGTTTTCTGGATTCTTCTCCTCCAGGCTCATGTGGTAGTCACGGATGATGTCGGGCAGGGCCAGGGACACCAGCTCCGAGGCCGTGTAGGGTTCCACGGCGTGGAAAATGGGGGACCCTGCGGGGGGGACAGCGGGGTCAGCCGGAGGGGTGACACTGTGTCCCACAGGAAGCTGTGCTGGAGATGGGAATTCAGCTTCACCATTCTCGTCCATTTTTAACGTAAAGCTGAATTCTGCTCCACCATTCTCATCCATTTTTGACCTAAATCTGGATTCAGCTTCACCATTCCCATCCATTTTTGACCTAAACCTGAATTCAGCTTCACCATTCCCGTCCATTTTTATCCTAAACCTGAATTCAGGTCCACCATTCCCATCCATTTCTAACCTAAATCTGGATTTCTCCTCTTGCTTGCCAAACTTCAGGGGATGGAGGTTTCTTTTCTGTGCCTTGGTGAGGGCACTGACCTTCTCAAAGGATCTGAACCTCCAGGTTTCAAACCAAAATTTGGTCAGGACAAAGGTTTATCAGGCATGATAAACCTCACCGTGGACTTGGAAAATCCCCTCTCTCCAGAGGCTTTCACTGCTGGCCAGCACAGCCTGGGGGTGTCCTGGGGGTGTCACCCACCTGTCTCGTGCTCCACCCAGGTGAAGGTGACACCCCCGAGGACGCTCTCGCTGAAGCGCAGCAGGAACGTCCCCGTCCGCTTGGTCTTGAGCAGCTTCTCCACCTGCTTGCGGCTCACGAAGCCCAGGATGAGTCTGGGGGAGGCACCGTCAGCTCCCGGGGACCCCCAGCCCCCTCCCCACGCCCCCCCAGCCCCCTCCCCAGCCCCCCAGCCCCGCTCCTACCCGTTCTTCCAGAGCTGCTTGAGGTGCTCCTGCAGCAGCCCCAGGATCCCGTCCAGCCAGGCCCAGAAGGAGAAACCGGTGGGTCCTTCCTGCAGGAGGGAGGGGACAGGGGGACATGGGGACATGGGGGGGGACAGGGGGACATGGGGACATGGGGGGGGACAGGGGGACATGGAGGGACATGGGGATGGGGGACATGGGGACATGGAGGGACATGGAGGGACATGGAAGGGACAGGGGACAGTGGGACATGGGGACATGGAGGGACATGGAGGGACATGGAGGGGACAGGGGGACATGGAGGGACAGGGGACAGTGGGACATGGGGACATGGAGGGACACGGGGACATGGAGGGACATGGAGAGGACAGGAGACAGTGGGACATGGGGACATGGAGGGACATGGGGACATGGAGGGACATGGAGGGACATGGAGGGACATGGAAGGGACAGGAGACAGTGGGACATGGGGACATGGAGGGACATGGGGATGGTGGGACATGGAGGGACATGGAGGGGACAGGGGACAGTGGGACATGGGGACATGGAGGGACATGGAAGGGACAGGAGACAGTGGGACATGGAGGGACATGGTGATGGGGGAACATGGAGGGACATGGAGGGACATGGGGATGGGGGACAGGGGGGAACAGGAGGGACATGGGGGGACATGGATGGGACGTGGAGGGACGGGACCATGGGGACAGAGGGGACAGGGCCATGGGGACAGAGGGGACAGGCTCTACTGACCTTTGAGAACTTGGGCCAGGCCACGGTGCTGTCCAGCGATGGCTTCGAGCCTTGAGGTGAGAGCAGGGTGAGGGGGACAGTGCAGCCATGTCCCACGGTGTCCCCCCCGTGTCCCCACGCGTCCCCACGTGTCCCTGGCCTTACCCAGGAGTTTCTTGGCCAGCATCAGGAGGTTGTCCCGGCTCAGGCCCCGCTCGGCCACGCTCTGGAACTGCCAGCTCAGCACCTCGGCCAGCCGGGGCCACGGGGCCGGCGGCGGGGACGAGAAGAACTGCTGGGCCTGGGGACACGGGGGGACACGGGGTGAGCGGGGCTGGGGACACGGGGTGAGCAGGGCTGGGGACAGTTGGGGGACAGGTGGGGACAGAGGGAGGGAACTGGAACAGGGGATGAGGACATGGGGAGGAGGACAGGGACATGGGAAGGAGATGGGGACACCAGGAGGGGAGAAAGGGACCAAGGGATGGGACAGTGACCAAGGGATGGGACAGGGATGAAGGGACGGGACAGGGACAAGGGGATGGGACAGGGATCAAGGGACAAGACAGGGACCAGGGGATGAGGACAAGTGGCAGACGATGGGGTTCAAAAGATGGGGACAGGCATCAAAGCAGGGGATGGGACAAGGACCAGGGACAAGGACTGAGGACAAGGACATTCGGCAGGGCACTGGGACCAGGGGACACAGATCTACACCAGGGCACGGACCAGGCCTAGAACTGGGGACACAGGGGACAACCAGGACACCAGGACAGAGACCGGGCAAGGAGCAGGGCTAGGGAGGGGACAGGGAGCAGCGCAGGGGACACGAGGCAGGGGTGGCACAGGACAGGGGGTCCCGCTCGCCTTGGGGTCAGAGCTGAGCATGTTGAACCAGAGGATGGAGGCCCAGGCGCTGGAGAACTGGTTGTTGTTGGAGATGATGACGAAGGGCAGCGTGGTGGCCTGGGGAGGGGACAGGGCTCAGCCTGGCTGTCCCCAGACCCCCCGGCCCCCCCAAAGCCCCCCAGCACCCCCAGCCCTCACCTCCAGCTCCAGCTCCAGCCCGCAGTAGGCGTAAGCCAGCGTGAAGGTGATGAGGTGCAGCTCCTCTGTCACAACCAGGGGACCCTGCGGGGAGGTGGCACCGCTGTCACCACCCGGCCCGGCCCCCCCAGAGCCCCCCCAGCCCCGTCCCGTGCCCACCTCGCCGCTGGCACCTTTGCCCTTGCCAGCCCTGCTGTCCTTCTGCTCCTTCAGCGTCTGTGGGGACAGCAGAGTCAGCCTGGCGGGGGGGGGGGGGGTCCTCACCGAGCCCCCCGCCCGGGGGGGGGATTTGGGGGTCTGGGGGGGTCCCTACGAGGTACTGGAAGTCGCAGACCAGCCCCTCCTGGGGACTGTCCCCGGCCAGGAGCGTCTTGCTGCTCGATGTCAGGATGTTGAACCGGCGGAACCTGCGGGGCACGGGCGGGAGCTGGGGGGGGGGTCGGGACCCCCGGGAGGGCACGTGGGGGGGTCGGGACCCCCGTGGGGGGGCTGTGGGTGGGGGCCAGGACCCCCCTGCCAGGAGGGGACACAGCCCAGCTGCGGGTGGGGGAGTCGGGAGGAGCTGGGGGTGGTTGGGACCCCCGAGGGGAGCAGCCCCGGTTCAGACCCCCCCCAGGGATCCAGGACACCCCTCAGGGGCTGGGGGGGGTCAGGACCCCCAGAGGGGCTGGGGGGGATCGAGACCCATGAGGGATGCAGCCCCGGTAGGGACCCCCCAGCCCAGGGACGGCAGGGGGGGTTCAGGACCCTCCCCAGGGGTGGCAGAGGGGGGTTGATGTCACACCCCAGGGGTGGCAGAGGGGGGTTGATGTCACACCCCAGGGGTGGCAGGGGGGGTTCAGGTCACCCCAGGGATGGCGGGGGGGGTTCAGGACCCCCCCCCAGGGGTGGCAGGGGGGTTCAGGTCACCCCTCAGGGGTTGGGTGGGGGTTCAGGACCCTCCCAGGGGTGGCAGAGGGGGGTTCAGGACCCCCCCAGGACCGGGGGTGGGGGGTTAGGACCCCCAGAGGGGCTGGGGGGGGGATCGAGACCCATGAGGGATGCAGCCCCGGTAGGGACCCCCCAGCCCAGGGACGGCAGGGGGGGGTTCAGGTCACCCCAGGGGTGGCAGGGGGGGTTCAGGACCCCCCCCAGGGGTGGCAGAGGGGGGTTGATGTCACACCCCAGGGGTGGCAGGGGGGGTTCAGGACCCTTCCCAGGGGTGGCAGAGGGGGTTGAGGTCACCCCAGGGGTGGCAGAGGGGGGTTCAGGTCACCCCAGGGGTGGCAGGGGGGGGTGATGTCACCCCAGGGATGGCAGGGGGGGTTCAGGTCACCCCAGGGATGGCGGGGGGGGTTCAGGACCCTCCCCAGGGGTGGCAGGGCGGGTTCAGGTCACCCCAGGGGTGGCAGGGGGGGTTCAGGTCACCCCAGGGATGGGAGGTGGGGGTTCAGAACCCCCCCCAGGGGTGGCAGGGGGGGTTCAGGTCACCCCCGAGGGATGGCAGGGGAGGTTCAGGACCTCCCCAGGACTGGGGGTGGGGGGTCAGGACCCCCAGAGGGGCTGGGGGGGGGAATCGAGACCCATGAAGGATGCAGCCCCGGTAGGGACCCCCCAGCCCAGGGACGGCAGGGGGGGGGGTTGATGTCACCCCCCAGGGATGGCAGGGGGGGGTTCAGGTCACACCCCAGGGGTGGCAGGGGGGGTTCAGGACCCCCAGGGGTGGCAGGAGGGTTCAGGACCCCCCCAGGACCGGGGGTGGGGGGTCAGGACCCCCAGGGTGGGGTCGCAGCCCCTCCAGCGCTGTCCCAGCTCTCACCCTTTGATGTTGGGGGGGTCCCTGCAAGAGACAAGGGGGGGTCAGGGGGGGCTCGGGGGGGTCCCGGAGCTGTCGTTGTATTAATAAAGGGATGGGATTAAGATCTTAAATAATTTACTTAAATAAATTAAAAAATTGAATTAATTGAATAATCTAATTATTTCTTATTATTATTTAATTTAAAAATTAAATAGTTCAATTGAATAACTTAAAAATGTAATATATTAAATAATATTATTATTTATAATTATTATTTAACTTCATAAAATAAATAATTCAATAAATTAAAATTTTAATATAATAAATAACAATTATTATTTAGTTGAACAAATTAAATAAATTAATAAATTAAAATGTTAATATAATAAATAATGTGATTATTATTCGATTGAACAAATTAAATACTTTAATACATTAAATTTTAATATATAAATACTATAAATATTGTTTAATTGAATAAATTAACTTAACTGCCTATACTAAGAATCGAATCATTTAAATAATTAGTTATAATCATTATTTCTAATCATTAATTATATTTATATAATTAATTATATAATCAATATATATTATTTCTATATATATAATCTATATATATAATATATTATATATATCTATATATAAATAAATATATATTTATTTAATTATATAATCATTATTATTTATAATCATCATCTCTAATTCACAATACATGAAATAAATTTAAAAATCAGTATATTAAATTATACAAATATATATATATATATATACACCTATTAAATTATTTCACACTGTTTAATTCCACAAAGGAAATAATTGAATTTAATTTCACTCAATTGAATGAACTCTTTGGAGGTATATATATATATACCTATTCAATTATTTCACACTGTTTAATTTCACAAAGGAAATAATTTAATTTAATTTCATTCAATTGAATGAACTCTTTGGAGCCCCTTGGCGCACCTGTCGATGTGGATCCTGGCCTCCATGCGGTGGTTGCGGTCGTGCAGCCGCACCAGCAGCCGCGCGCGGCTCGAGAACTTGCCGGCCGTGCGCAGCACCAGCGGCCGCTTGCCCGCGTTGGGCGTGCTGGGCTGCTGCTCCACCACGAAGGCGCTGGGGAGAACGGGGGGGTCAGCGCGGCCCCGAGAGCCCCCCGACCTCCCCCCCGCTCGGGAAAACCCTGGAATATCCCGCGGTGCAGGGAAGCCAGGAGGGCCACGCGGGTTTAGCTGCTGGTTGGCCATGGGACAACTCCAAAAGCTGCCCGGTCCCAAATCCCAGTGTCTGAGTGGTGTCCAAACAGCCAGAGATGGAAGGGAGCCATCAGGAGTCAAACTCCTGGCAAGGGACAACCCCAAAACCTGCCCAGTCCTGAATCCCAATGTTTGAGTGGTGTCCAAACAGCCAGAGATGGAAGGGACCCATCACGATGATCTCCAGCTCCGGGTTTGGCATGAGACAACCCCAAAACCTGCCCAGTCCCAAATCCCAGTGTTTGAGCGGTGTCCAAACACCCAGAGATGGAAGGGACCCATCAGGAGTCAAACTCCTGGCATGGGACAACTCCAAAACCTGCCCAGTCCCAAATCCCAGTGTTTGAGTGGTGTCCAAACACCCAGAGATGGAAGGGACCCATCAGGAGTCAAACTCCTGGCATGGGACAACTCCAAAACCTGCCCAGTCCCGAATCCCAGTGTCTGAGTGGTGTCCAAACACCCAGAGATGGAAGGGACCCATCACGATGATCTCCAGCTCTAAATTTCAACATTTGAGTGGCGTCCAAACACCCAGAGATGGAAGGGACCCATCAGGAGTCAAACTCCTGGCAAGGGACAACCCCAAAACCTGCCCAGTCCTGAATCCCAATGTTTGAGTGGTGTCCAAACACCCGGAGATGGAAGGGACCCATCACGATGATCCTGGTTTGGCATGAGACAACCCCAAAACCGGCCCTGTCCTAAATTTCAACATTTGAGTGGCGTCCAAACACCCAGAGCTGGAAGGGACCCATCAGGATCAAAGTCCAGCCCAGCACAGGACACCACAAATTTTCCCCCAAATCCAAGAGCATTGCCCAAACCCTCCCTGACCTCCTGAATTACAGAACACCCAGAGCTGCCAGAGACCCACCAGGATCGCCGATCCCACTCCAGACCCTGCAAAAATCCCACCCCGTGCCTGGGAGCGCTGTCCAAACCCTCCCGGAGCTCTGTCAGCCTCGGTCACCATTCCCTGGAGAGCCGCCCCAGCGCTCCTCCACCCTCTGGAGAAGAACCTTTCCCTGCTCTCCACCCCGAGCCCTCCCGGCCCAGCCCCGGGCCCGCACCTCTTCAGCAGGTGCGTGAGCTGCTCCTGCAGCCGCTGCTCCAGCAGGGGCGTCTCCGCCTCCAGCGGGTCCCTGGCGTAGGTCACCTTTTGTCGCAGGTCGCCCAGCGCCCGCAGCAGCTGCCGCAGCTGGAACAGCCCCTGGCCCAGCTCCGTGAACCTGCGGGGAGCTCAGGGAGCTCAGAGGGGTCCCGGCTGCAGCCCCCCGAGCCCCCCGAGCCCCCCCGAGCCCTACCAGGTCTCCAGCGGGCGCAGGTTGGTGTCGCCGGGGCCCCCCAGGCACAGGCGCTGCTGCCGCGCCCGCCAGCCCCCCAGCTCCTGCTGCAGCAGCTCCTGCAGGGTCTCGCTGCGCCCCAAGAGCTGCTGCATCTGTGCCAGCACCTCCTGGGGGGACAGGCGGCTCTCAGGGGGGTGCTCAGGGTGGGCACGACCCCCCTCAAAATCCAGCCCGGCCGCCCCCTCCTCACGCGCCGCTGCCGGTCCAGGTTCTGCAGCTTGGCCTGGAGGGACTGGAGCTCCTGGAGGTACCCGGAGTCCTGGTTCCTCTCCTCACCTGCGGCCAGAGGAGCGGGCTCAGGGTTTTGGGGGGCTCGGGGGGGCGCGGGGCAGTGCCCACCCCCCAATCTCCCCGGCGTGGGGCTCACCTGGCCGGTAGTGCACCTTGTAGCAGAAGTCGAAGGCATCCTGCAAATCCTCCAGGTGCCTGAAGGCTCGTTCGGCTTCCTGCGGGCACAGGGGGGGTCAGGAGGGGCCGAGCAGCCCCCGGGGGGCTCGGGGGGGGTCGGGGGTTACCTGCAGGGCCGTGTGGAACTCGGCCAAGCGCCGCTGGATCTGCTGCTCCCGGCCGCTCTCCGGGGCTGGGCTGGGCGTGGGGGCCGCACCCCCCTAAGGAGGGAGACAAGGGGTGGGGGGCAGCGGCCGCGGGACCCCCGGGGTGTGGGAGGGGGACACACAGCCCTGCCCTACCTGCCCCCCCGCCTGGCCCTGGCGCAGGATCCGCCGCTCCTCCTGCAGCAGGTTGGCCACCAGGTTGGCGAAAGTCTCCGGCTGCTCCTCGAATTGAGCCTGCGGGGGGCTCGGGGGGATGAGCGCGGCGCGGAGACCCCTCCCCACGGCGCTCCCCCAGCCCCGAAGCGCACCTGGAGGTCGCGGTGGGCTTTGCGCAGGTTGTGCTTCAGCATGAAATCCTCGCGGTCCGAGCCCAGGCTGCCCAGGCGCTCTCCCAGTAGCACCAGTAAGGAGTGGAACAGCATGCGGGCTTGCGAGCAGAGCGGCTCCGCCGCCTGGCGCCTGCGGCAGCGGGGGCTCAGCACCGGCTCGGCCCTGCCCGCGCCCCCCCGGTGCCGCCCCCAGCCCCGGTTCCCTCCCCGTTACCAGTTCTGGCTCTCGATCCAGGCGGCCAAGGACTGCCGCACGGCCATGGGCAGCGCCGAGCCCGCGTACAGCTGGTGCACCTGCTCCAGGTAAGTGTTGGCCAAGCTCTGCACCTCCTGCCACTGCGCCATGCTGGGGGGACAGCGGGTCAGGGGCGTCCCGGGACCCCCCTGGGGCCACGGCGGGACCGGAGGATGAGAAAGAACCGCGTGTTGGTGCCAGCTGGGCACATCTGCACCCCACGTACCTGCCTGCAGCACCGGCGGCCCGGGGTCCCTCTGCTCCCGGGGGTCCCTCTGCTCCTGCTCGGCTCTGGGTGGTCCCGGGGGTTCCTCTGCTCCTGCTTAACCCCGGCTGCTCCCGGGGGTCCCTCTTCTCTGGTTCTGGCTGCTCCCGAGGGTCCCTCTGCTCTGGTTCTGGGTGGTCCGGGGGTCCCTCAGCTCTGGTTCAGCCCCGGCAGCTCCCGGGGGTCCCCCCTCTCCCGCTGCGGTGGCCGCGGACCGGCAGCCGCGTCCTGCGGTGGGAGCAGGGGGTGAGCCCAGGGGGGGGTTCCCCACCCGGAGCGGGGGGCACAGGCACAGAACACCCACATGAGGACCCCCAGCACCCCTTATGCAGCACCCCAGGCCCCTCCTCAGAGACCCCCCTAGAGCGGACCCCCATCCAACCCCCCGGGCACCCCCGGTGGGAGGGGTGCCCCCGAACGCCCCCCGCCCAGCGGGACAGCCCCCCAAGGGACGCGTCGTGTGCCCCAGCCGGGGTCCCCTGCCTGTGCCCCCCTCCCCTGGGGCCTCCCGGGCTCCAGAACCGCCCATGTCCCCCCCGGGACCCCCGACCCACCTCCGCCGGCACCGGAGCAGGAAGGCGGGCTGGCCACGCCCCCTCCCAGCTCTGCTCGGTGATTGGCGGAGAGCGGCGCCGAGGCCACGCCCCCGCGGCAGGCGGCTTGGGGCATGTTTGTTCATTTCCCCAATTTTACGTCACATGAAGGGGCGTGGTCATGTGGGCGGGGTTGTTGTTGGGGCGTGGCCATTGGGGGCGGGGTCAGCGGGGAGCAGGGGAGGGAACGGCGGCGGCCCGGGATGGGCGGGGGGACCGGGACAGGGACAGAGGGGACCGGGACAGCCCGTGGGGACAGGGGCAGGCCCTAAGGACAGGGACAGAGCCATGGGGACAGGGGGACAGCGACAGCGACACAGCCAGGGGGATGGGGACAGCCTGGGGACAGGGACCGAGCCATGGGGACAGGGACAGAGGGGACTGGGACAGCCCATGGGGACAGGGATGACCCTATGAGCAATGGGGACAGGCCATGGGAATGGGAACAAGCCATGGGGACAAGGGCAGAGCTGTGGGGACACGGGCAGAGCCGTGGGGACAGTGACAAGCTGTGGGGACAGGGGTACAGAGTCAGGGAGACAGGGAGAAAACTGCAGGGATGGGGACAAGGGCAGAGCCATGGGGAAAGGGACACAGAGCCCTGGGGACAGGGACAGGCTGGAGGGAGAGAGGGAAAGAGCCATGGGGACAGCGACAGTGTGGCCGCTGGGATGGACTGGCTGTGGGGACAGGGCTGGGCCTATAAGGACAGCGACAGAGCCACAGAGGGACAGGGACAAGCCCAGCCCAGCTGCCACCACGTGGCTCAGGCCACCGCACGGCCAAGCTCCGGCTGCCCCAGGGCGGGGTGACCCCGCATCGATCCGTCCCCAGCCGCCCCGAGCAACGACCCGGTACCGGCTGCCACACGTGGCCCTTTATTCAGACGATGACCACGGCGCCGCTGTGGGCGGTGGGCACCGGCGAGGGCTCCCCGGCCGACGTGAAGTAGCCGATGAGCGCCCGCACGCCGGCCTTGAGCCCCGGCTGCAGCCCCAGCTGCACCCCCATGGCCACCGGGCCCCCCAGGCCCCCGGTGAGCGCGGCCAGCCCGGCGTAGCCCAGGTCCTCGGCGGCCTCCAGCGCCCGCGTGGACGCCGTGGCCTCGCAGCCCTGGTAGGCGAAGTAGACGCTGGTACCCAGGTTGTAGAAGATGCTGACTCCCGGTACCCATTCCAGCACCCGGTGGGCTTCCCGCTCCCCCGGGGGGCTGCAGGCGTCCTCATCCTCCCGCCGGCGTCGCACGGCGCCGCGGCACGGCCGGACCCCCGGGAATTCCCGGCCGCGCCGAGCCGAGCGTGCCGCGGGCTCCGTGCCGGGCGCGGGGGTCCGGAGCCCGGTGGGATCCACGCAGGCGGAGCCCCCCGGCCGTGCCAGGCTGAGGAGCAGCAGGGCCAGCGGCCGCGGGGCCGGAGCGCCCGGGAGCCGCGCCAGCCCCCGCAGCAGCGCCGCGGCCGTGGGGGTCCCCAAGTCCCGCGCCAGCTCCAGCGCCTCGGCCTCGGCCTGGGGGGCACAGCCGGCCCTGAGCAGTGCCAGGGTCATGGCGGCACGGGCCAGGCCGCGGGGCAGCGCCGGCAGCCGGGAGAAGCCGGGCAGGGTGTCGGGGTGAAGGGTCTGGCACGGTACCCGCGGTGGGACGGGCGCTGCCGGCCCCGCCAGCTCGGCCAGCAGCGCCCGGTCACCGGCAGCCGGCCCAGGGGTGACGACGGACACGGCCACAGCGCGGCTGAGGATGAGGAGCGGGAGGAAGAGCGGGAGCCGGGGCATGGTGGCGGCTCTGGAGGCAGGAGAAGGACAGAGCCCCGTCAGACCCCCGCGGCCGCGGCCCCCCGTGCCCGCCCCGTGCCCCGGCTCCTCACCCGCTCGCCGCTGTCCCCCGCCCTGTCCGGCTGCTGCGGCCAGGCCGGCCCCGTGACCCCTTTATAGCCGTGGTTATCAGGGAGTTGCGACACAGGGACAGGGACTGGGCACTCCCTGAGGCCCCCTGCAGACCCACACACACCCAAGAAGGGCAAAAGTCACTTTTATTTATTGAGGCCCTGTCCGGATTTAAAAAGTTTTAGGATAAAAAATAACCAAACGCAACAGGTGAGGAAAAAGAGGGGATTTGGGGTAAAACAGGGAGATGGTGACAGCAGGGGAAGGGTGGGGGAAGGTGGAGAAACCGGTTGCTTGTGCAGCCTTTAAAAACAGCATCAAAACCTGCAGAAGGAAATCTGCAGAAACCCCAGAAAACCTGTAGAAATCCCAGAAAAACTGCAGAAAACCTGCAGAAATCCAATAAAATCTGCAAAAAGCCCAGGGAACAGCACAAGGCCTGGGCACAGGCAGGGTATGGGAAGCCACTCAGTCCTCCTCCTCCTCATCTTCCTCTTCCAGGCAGCGGATGCGCTTCCGCCTTCCCCGGGGCTGTGGATCCTCCTCCTCCTCCTCATCTTCCTCCTCGCAGGGAGCTGCTGGGGCCGGCTCGGTGCCTGTGGATGGAGGGAGAGGGCTGAGCCCCCCAGGGATGTGGCAAAGGGGACAGGGACAGCACAACCCCGACCCAGCAGTGCCCCTGGTGACACCCAGAGCCCACTCAGCCCCCCAGGAGCGAGCGGAGGGGCTGAACCCACCTGAGCTCCCACCATCCTCATCCTCATCCTCGCTGGCGAGCTCCCGGCACCTCTTGGTGCGCGGCTGCACCGGGCTGGGGACAGGGACGGGGACAGGGACAGGCTCCTCACTGCAGGGGTTGGCACAGCTCAGGGAGAACGCAGGGGGTCAGATCCCCTCCCCAAGCAGGGAGAAGACCCCCCCAAACCCGGACCCCACAAGCCGAGAGGGGAACTCTGCTCTCACCTCTCCGAGTCTGATCCCAGCCCTGCCGGCAGCGGCTCTGCAGAGGGGCACAAGGAGAGGGGCTCAGAGCCAGCCCCACACCTGGGGGTCCCGCACCCCCAGCCCCCCCCCTCACCTGCAGCTGGCTCCTGGGGGCACCTGGGTGGCTCTGGCAGGTGCTGGGGGGACCCTGGGGGGCCACGGTGGGCGATGGAGGCGGCCGCGCGCCGGAGCTGCTGCGGGGTGAGGGCGGCCGGGATGCGCCAGAAGGATTCCTGGGCGGACAGGGGGGACATTGCAGGGCTGTGCTGGGGACAGGGATGGGGACAGGCATGGATGGGGACAGGGACGTCACCTGCTCGCTGGCGGGGGGCCGCAGCCCCAGCTGCCGCAGCAGGCTCCGGAAGCGCCGGTCCTCCATGGCATCCTCGTTCTCCTCCGTCAGCGGCACCAGCGGCACCGGGTGGGACACGCCTGGCCCGGGAGCGCCGTCAGAGGGACCCTGACCCGCATTCCCCCCCAGCCGACCCCCACGCCACTCACCGTCCTCCTCGCGGTCCCCTGCTGCCCTCCGCAGGCAGTTCTCCAGCCACCGCAGGGGCCCGGCCAGCCCTGGGGACAGCACAAGGTGACACAGGATCCAGCCCCTCGGCCAAGCCCAGCTGGGGGGTTTGGAGCCCCTCGCCCACCTTCCTGATGCAGGTGCTGTGCCAGGTCCTGCCCAGCCCCTTCCTCAGGCACCCAGTGCTCCTCCGTGAGGCCTCCCTCTGCTTCATCCTCATCCTCCTCTTCCTCCTCCTCGCTGTCCTCATCCTCTCCTGAGCTGTCTTGAGCTGGCATGGCCGGGACACCTGTGGCAGCCTGTGGGAGCCAGCAGTGTTTGGGTGTCCCCAGGATGGGGACAGGTTGTGTTTGGGTGCCCCCAGGGTGGGACAGCACCCCCAGGGCACAGCCCAGCACCCTCCAGCCCCCCATACCTGCCCAGGGCCGGGGCCATGGCTCTTCCTCCGGCGTTTCTTGTACAGCTCCTTGCGTTCAGCCACCAGCCCCAGCCCCAGCAGCTTCTCCACCACCCGAGCCCGCGAGCGCCGCGCCGTCAGCTGCTTCATGATGTTCCCCAGGACGTCTGTGGGGAGGAGAGTCAGCGTGGGGGGCTACAGGGGGATTTTTGGGCTCTGCCCCCCGTGCCCAGCTCACCGTCCGAGCCCTGGAACTCCTCGAAGAGCCGCGTCAGCTCCTCCTCCTGCTCCTGCGTCCACAGCACGATGTGGGTGCCCTTCCTGGGGGGGTGGGAAACAGCCGTGGGTCCTTGCCCTGTCCCCGGGGGTCCCTGCCCTGTCCCCGGGGGTCCCTGACCCACCTCTCCCGCGGGAAGTCCTTGGCACTGCTGGCCAGCCCCATCCTCACCAGCTGCTTCACCACCTGCTTCCGTGTCCGCCCGGGCGTCGGGAGACGGGCCAGGATGGCAGCGATGATGTCCCCGCCTGTGGGACAGGGAGGATGCAGGGACAGAGCCCCTGCCACCCCCCCAGGAGTCCCACTGAGACCCCCGAGACCCCCAGTACCTTCCACCTCCTTGTACTTCCAGTACAGCTCCCGCAGCTCCTGCTCCTCCTGGGGGGTCCAGGGGGGCACCCGGCTCCGGGTGGTCCTGGGGAGGGGCAGAAGGGAGGTGAGGGGAGGGGAGGAGGGAGTGGCAGCCCCCTCCCCGGCCCCACTCACCCCTCTCCCTCCTGCAGGGAGCTGTAGCCCTTGGTCATCTCACAGACGATGGCAGGGCTCTTCCAGAAGAGCAGCTCCACAAAGGCCTTTTTGTTGGTGGCCGCCAGCGCAAAGAACTTGCCCAGAATGAACTTGGCCAAGGTCACCAGCTCCTGGGGACAGCAGGAGGGGGAGAGGCTGCAGGGACAGAGCAGGGCTGGGGGCTGCTGGGGACTGAGCAGGGCTGGGGGCTGCTGGGGACTGAGTGGGGCTGGGGGCTGCAGGGACAGAGCAAGGCTGGGAGATTCTGGGGACTGAGTGGGGCTGGGGGCTGCAGGGACAGAGCAAGGCTGGGAGATTCTGGGGACTGAGCGGGGCTGGGGGCTGCAGGGACAGAGCAAGGCTGGGAGATTCTGGGGACTGAGTGGGGCTGGGGGCTGCAGGGACAGAGGAGGGCTGGAAGATTCCAGGGACTGAGTGGGGCTGGGGGCTGCAGGGACAGAGCAAGGCTGGGAGATTCTGGGGACTGAGGGGGGCTGGGGGCTGCAGGAACAGACCCCTCCCAGGGAGGGACTCAGAGCCCTGTCTGACCTGGTGAGCAGCAGCCGCGGGGTCGCTGAGCAGGCGGTGGAAGAGGGCGAAGAGGGAGAGCTGGAAGAGCAGGGGCTCCATGCGCAGGTCGCGGGCCAGGCGGTGCAGCAGGCGCGCGGCGCAGTGGTTGGTGCGCGCGCTGTTCCGCGCGTAGCCCCGCAGCAGCAGCACCAGTGCCCGCACCACGGGGGCACAGGCGAACCTGCCCGGCAGCCCCGTCAGTGCGGCCGCCCCGCAGAGGGACCCCCCGGCCCTCCCCGAACCCTCCTCACCGCTTCAGGTAGTCGAGGAAATTGAATTCCTTCTCTGACACCTGCACGGTCTGCTCCTCCTCTTCCTCGTCCTCTTCTTCCTCTTCCTCCGGCTCCTCGGGCTCGGCGGGTGCGTGTCCTGTGGGGGGACGTGCTGAGGGTCTGCAGTGCCCCGGCACAAAGTTTTCCCACTTCCCAGGGTCACAGGTGGGGACTCACTGGGCAGGGGAGTGACGAGGATCTCCCGCAGCAGCCGGGTCTCCTCGGGCGGCCCCACGTCCGTGGATCCAAACACATCCCCTTCGGGCCAGACCTCCCTGGGGACGGTGGGGACAGGCTGGCACTGTGTCCCCACGGCCCGGGCACGAGATGGGCACCGCGGTGCAGGTACCTGGCTGAGCGCAGCAGCTGCAGGGCCTGGGGCACGCGGGAATCCCGCAGGCACTCCTGGATCCGCAGCAGAGCCTCGGCACGCTGCTCCTCCACCGGCGTCTCCGAGGTGGCATCGAAGGGCACCACGTCCTCGGGGAGGGGCACCTCGCCCTGGGGCAGGACAGGGTTACGTTGTGCCCCACCAGCACCCCCAGAACACCCCGTGGGGCTGGACCCTTCCCTGGTACCTCCAGGCAGGCCTGGACCTGCGGGGCCAATCCTTCCCAGAGGTGCTCCAGCTCCGCGGCGCTGGGCTGGGCGGCGACCGCTGGCGCTTGAGGCTTCTTCTTCTTCCTCCGCACCCGTTTGCTCTGGGGGGGCAAGGATGGGGTCAGGAGGGGCTGCCTGACCCCCAGGGACCCCCAAGGCAGGGCAGCCACATCCCACCTGCACCACGAGGTTGGCACGGCCGCGGCAGAAGCGCTCCAGCATGCGCAGGAAGAGGTGGGCCGTCTCCACCAGGTCCCGCAGGAAGCTGCGCGGCTGCTTGGTCTCGTCGAACTTGCGGAAGAGCGTGAGGAAGAGCTCCCGGTATTCCATCAGGTAGAAGATGTTGCCTAGGGAGGAGGGTGGCGGTGGGAAGGGTGTGGGGTCAGGGACACCCCAGGGATGGGCAGAGGGACAGAGGAACTCACTCTTGATGACCTGGCTGCTGTCCCGCACCGCCTGCTCCGGGGAGCGATCCATCTCCTGCACCGTCCGCAGCAGCTCCTGGTACGCCTTCAGGGCCAAGTGCATCCTGGGGGGGGGGTCACAGATGCTCAGGGGGGTTCCCAGGTAGTTGGGGGGGGTTCCAGGCAACATAGAGAGTCCCGGGTGCCCAAGGGTTCCTGGATTCCCAGGGTGTTCCAGGCACCAGGGAGGTCACAAGTGTCCAGGGAGTCCCAGGCACCAGGGGAACCCAAGCAGTTGAGGGTCCCAGACACCAAGGTGTGTCCCAGATGCCCAAGGAGTCCCAGGCATTGGGGGTATCCCAGGTTTCCAGAAGGTCCCAGACACCATGAGCAGTCTCAAAGAGAACCCCAGGTCCTGGGATCCACCGCCAAAGGGTGTCTCAGCTGCCCTGGGGGGGGTCCAAGGTGCTCACCTGCGGGCCCAGGTTGTTGCCTCCTTCTTGTCCATCAGTGCCATCTCGTAATAGGTGGTGAGGTTCTGCTCGATGAAGTGGAAGGCTCGGACCCCCACGGTCTCGGACACCAGCTCGGGCCGGAAGCCGTGGAGCCGGTTGAAGGCCATGAAGAAGGCGGTGGCCCACAGGTAATAGGTCTCATCGTGCTGCTGAGCCTTCTCCCGCACCAGCTGGTCCTGGGGGCGACCAGGGGGTCTCAGCGGGGGTTCCACAGGATGGAGAGGGGGTCCCAGCCCTGCCGCCCCTCACCTTGACCAGCAGCATCAGGCGGTTGTAGCAGCCCTCCAGGAAGTCCAGGCAGAAGTGGCGCAGGAAGAGCCGCACGTTGCGGGCGGAGCGGCGGGAGGGCTCGGCCTCGGGGGCGGCCTGTCGGCGCCGGGGCAGCCGCCGGGGCTCCTTGCCCAGGTCGTGGGTGTAGCTCTTCAGCTGCAGGGGATGGAGTGGCTGCATTTATCCCGTGGTGCCTCCTACCACGTCCCTGTCTCTGTGCCATGCACTATGTCCCTGCCCTGGAGCCCCACAGCACCCCTGCTTCTGTGCTCCACATCCCATCTTCCAAGCCTGTGTCCCACCTATGTCCCTGTCCCTGTGCCCCCCACCCACATTCCCATCTCAATGGGACTGCTGCCTCATGTCCATCCCAGAGCCCCCCACCATGCACCTGGCCCCATGCCCCACACCGTGTCCCTGTCCCAACAGCCTTGTCCCTGTGCCCACTGCCACCTCCTTGGTTGTGTGCCCCCCACCATGTCCCCATACCTGTGCCCCCTACCCACATCCACATCCCAGTGCCACCTGCCACATCCTTCACCCCATCTTTGGCCTCATGTCCCACCCACGTTCCTGTTTCCCTACCCCTTACCCTGTCCCCAGCCCCGTGCCCCCACCATGTCCCCATACCTGTGCCCCTCACCACATTCCTGCACCTCCCACCACCAACGCTGTTGGAGGAACAACGTCCTTGTCCCTCCACCCTGTGCCACGTCCCCAGCACCACGTCCCACACGCATCCCTGTCCCCGTGCCCCCTGCCACGTCCCCAGCACCACATTCCACACACATCCCTGTCCCCGTGCCCCCTGCCATGTCCCCAGCCCCGTGCCCTTGCCCCACACTCACATTGTGCAGCCCCTTGTGGAACACCACGTCCCGGTCCCCAATGGACTTGACGCCCTGCAGGACGTAGGAGCCACCAAAGCGGGAATGCCTGGGCAGGGGACAGGGGCTGAGCGATGCTGTCCCCACCTCGGGGGTCCCATCCTGGCCACAGGGGTGCCCCCTCCTCACCTGGACGTGCGCTGCAGCGCCCGGGTTCTCTTCTCTGCCAGCTCTCTCTGCCGCAAGGTCTCCAGCTCCCGCGTGTCCTCCCCGTGCTCGGCCCCTGCTGTCCCCTGTCCCAGCGCCGCCAGCTCCTCTGGGCTCTGCCAGCAGCTCTGTCAGCACCGTGGGGGCTCTGCCACCCTGCCCTGCCCTCCCGGCCCAGCTCACCTGGTCACGGAACATGAGGGAGATGATCTCCAGGACGTGCAGAGCCCACTGCTGCTCCACCTGGGCGCTGGCCAGGAATTTCAGCAGGTCGTCCATGCCGCTGATGTGCAGCGCCCACAGCACCCGGTCGTGCACGCTGGCGTCACCGTCCACGCCCTGCTGGGGATGGTGGCGGGGTGTCAAGGTCACCATGGAGCCGCTGAGGCCCCAGATCTGTCAGGGAGCCAGGGAAGGGCCGTGTCCTGGTACCTGTTCTTCTGTGGGGTCCGGGGGCACGTGCAGCACGTTGCGCACCAGCAGCAGGATCCTCTCGATCAGCAGCGTGTCCTCCTCCTGCCGCTGCTCCCAGTCCTGGGGGGACAC
Source organism: Motacilla alba alba (assembly GCF_015832195.1). Classification (NCBI taxonomy): domain Eukaryota; kingdom Metazoa; phylum Chordata; class Aves; order Passeriformes; family Motacillidae; genus Motacilla; species Motacilla alba. Next base: position 1,157,023 of record NC_052044.1, on the reverse strand, counting down.
GGCTGTCAGGGACCCCCACAGCCCCCTGGGGGTCCCTGGCAGGGAGGGACCCCACAGTCCTGCAGGATAGACCCCACAGCCCCTGAGAGACTCCCAAAAGGGACAGACCCCACAGCCCCTGAGGAACCCCAGCAGGGACAGACCCCACAGCCCCTGAGGAACCTGAGGAACCCCAGCAGGGACAGACCCCACAGTCCTTGAGGGACCCCAGCAGGGACAGACCCCACAGCCCCTGAGGAACCCCAGCAGGGACAGACCCCACAGTCCTTGAGGGACCCCAGCAGGGACAGACCCCACAGCCCCTGAGGAACCCCAGCAGGGACAGACCCCACAGTCCTTGAGGGACCCCAGCAGGGACAGACCCCATAACCCCTGAGGACCCCCAGGAGAGACAGACCCTGCAGCCCCTAAGAGATCCCGGCAAGG